>NC_134354.1:457193578-457494487 GCF_048569485.1 Anomaloglossus baeobatrachus
ATACTTATTAAAATCCACAACCTTTGTGCAAATATTGAAGAAAATAAAGAGGGAAGAAGGTAGATGCTTACCCTTTATGATGGCCCTCCCTCCTGTCCACTACCTACCGCGGGGGTCGGCACCCTGATAGCTACGAAAATGGCGCCCCCACTCGGCGGTGGCTGACCCTGTAATATCCCTCAAATAGCCCTCAAAAAGGTGGTGAAAAACAGATGAAGTCAAGGGTCATAAACAGGGTACACTCATACTTCAGTGGACAGAAAGATTGGGACAACCACACATGAACACCAGGTTCATACCACCTCCAATGTCATTGGTGATCCTGGGGTAATAGTACAGACTACCGATATTAAATACACTAAGTGCATAGTCCTGTACGACCCCACAAAGCGATATACATAGCAGGTGCATACATTAGATGCCCAAAATTACCCCTTGGTATGCACACTCAGGAGCTTAATGGTGTTTAGTGCAATACAATACACATATTTATAAACACACCTTGGCCTCCAATGCTGACTGATGTAGACGGCCGGTTTGCTCATATACAAAATAAATCAGCGCATACCTGGTGCAGTTGACCAAGAACAACCAACTATGATCATTGAGGTTAGTCAAATAAATACATCAAACACTTATCATGTGAAGAGGGTTCATGTGTGGGTCCCAGAATTGCCCCAGTTCTGCCTCAACGCGTTTCTCCGGACACGGATCATCAGGAGGCTTGATGCAAGGCTTGCCAACCGGTTTCAGGACAGCATAATGTCAGGATAAGGGGGAGAGAACCGATGCACTTAGTTCTCCTTTTGAACCCTGCTGGTAGTGAACCGCCCCCATCCCCAGCCAATCAGCCCGACCCCTCTCCCCACGCCCAGGCCCGCCGCCCAACACGGCAATCTATGCCATCATACTGTGATGTTACAATAGAGTCCCTAATCAGATGTTGTGATTCCTTCACCAATGTATACAATGCGGGCGTTCGCAAGGGCACATGATCACCACATCGATAAACCACATGTTCTGCCCCATTCAAAAAAACTCCCCCTAAGTATGGAATCATATACAATAGCTGGACATCTCCGGGAACGCCCCCCCCGATGCGTTCCATAGTATGACGCCGCTTGCGTTCCACCGTCAGATCGCCAAGCGGAACCGGAAGTGACGTCAGAGAACGGTAACCGGAAGTGACGCTAAAGACCGATAACCGGAAGTAGCGTCACACCGGTACATGCGGCCGGATGCATAGGCGGGGAACAACATCAACAAACCCGCCCCATGAAAGATGACACCCTCAACCACTCCCACTATGGGACGCTAGCTATAACTTATCAGTGGGGAGGCAGGGGAGAAATATTACCCCCAGAGTCTAACGGGCATCTATTTACTCTCAAGATATAGATTCATTTATGATCCTGTGTACACATTTAGGTTATGCATATGACATCCCAAGTATTACATTGGTGAACATATGACACGATATCACCCCTGCAAAAATCCATCGAGAGAGCACCATTGGATGGGAAGGGATATCTAAAGATGAGGGACAGGCAGAATTGGGGCGCACACCGGGATCGGGAGAAGGGGAGGGAGCAGACAAGCAGAGGGGCGGGGCATCCACTCCAGCACCAATCTAAATCTAATACACATATGAACATGTGCAACATAACAATGTTACCTCCCTATTACGGGATTCAGGCCAACCAACCCCAGGGATCCCCAGAATCAACTCCATGAGTCAGAGAAAACAGGCATATGAAATCTGCTCATTTAGACCTCCAGGCTGCACAGACTCCATTCTGAAGATCCATTCACACTCCTTTCTCAACAGAGTCTTATCGTGATCGCCACCTCTGGGATTATTCTTCACCACCTCTAGTACCTGAAATTTTACTTCATGAATATTGCCCCCATGTTGAGAGTTCATATGCCTCCCCAGGGGGGGTGTCTTGTTTGTTCCGTATGTCACCGAGGTGTTCTCCAACCCTCCTTCGCAACTCCCTCTTTGTCTTACCCACATAGTCCATGGGACAAGTGCATGTGGCCACATATATCAATCCCATCGTTTTGCAGTTAGCAAAGGACCTTAAGAAGAATTCTCTCCCATTTTTTGAGCTTCTAGCGGACTTCGTCGGTCTCATGGAGTTGCAATATGAACAGTCTCCACACCTGTAAAAACCACATATGCCTCTATCTAGCCACGTACCGGGGGGTTTTGGTCTGGTATAACAACTATGGACTAATCTGTCCCTAAGGGACCTCCCTTTCCTGTACGTGATACTTGGTCTCTGTGAGATCATGTGCTTAATATCGGGATCCAGAGTAAGAATGTGCCAATGCTTAAAAAGCACTCTGCGAACCCGCTCGCTCTGGCAGTCAAATGTACCTATCAGTCTAGTGATGTCTTCCTCCTCCCTCCTTTTTCTGCCACAACCATGTAAAAGCACCGTTCTATCCTGCCTTTCAGCATGGTCCCTAGCCTGATGTAATACTTTAGGGGAGTAGCCTCTATCTACAAAACGTTTGGTCATATCCCTTGCCTGAGACTGATACGTCTCCATAGTTGAGCAGTTCCGTCTTTGCCGAAGGTATTGACCTTTGGGAATGCCATTCCTTAAAGGGAAGGGGTGATGACTGTCCCACCTCAAGAGATTATTAGTTGAGGTGGGTTTGCGATAAGTGCTGCTGGAGAGGACTCCGTCTGGCTCCTTCTTGATAATCACATCCAAAAAGGGCAGTTCTTTTGTATCAGCCTCAAAGGTGAAATGAAGATTTAATTCATTCGTATTGAGCAACTCTACAAACCTCACAAATGAAGCACTGGACCCTGACCATAAGACAAATACGTCGTCTATATATCTTGACCACAACAAAATGTGTGGCTGCCACCAATGGTCCCCATCCATAAAGACGACGGTTTCTTCCCACCAGCCCAGGAAGAGGTTAGCATACGAGGGAGCACAAGGGCTTCCCATAGCTGTCCCCCTGAGCTGGTGGAAGTACTTACCGTCGAATTTAAAGAGTTTATGATGTAATAAGAAATCCAGTAGCTCCAACAGGAATCGATTGTGATCTCGGTGTTCCCTAGTTCTTGTATTTAGATAGTATTCGATTGCTTTCTATCCTAAAGTGTGAGGTATGTTGCTATATAAAGCTTCCACGTCAATTGAAGCCAGAAGGACGTCCTCTCCAACCATAATACCATCCAGCTTCCCTAATAGGTCGGCTGTGTCATGTGTATATGATGGAAGTGAAGTGACAAAGGGACGTAAAACCTCATCAATGTAAATGCCACTGTTTTGCGTGAATGAATCCACACCCGACACGATGGGACGGCCCTTCAGCAACTCCAGCCCCTTATGAACCTTT
The DNA here is from genome assembly GCF_048569485.1 of Anomaloglossus baeobatrachus. Taxonomy (NCBI): domain Eukaryota; kingdom Metazoa; phylum Chordata; class Amphibia; order Anura; family Aromobatidae; genus Anomaloglossus; species Anomaloglossus baeobatrachus. The sequence goes on from NC_134354.1 coordinate 457,196,945, forward strand.
GGCAAGGTATAGAAGGTTGGCATGACTGGGCAAACAGGTTTCAAAAAATCAAATTCATTGTTGCTCAACAGGCCACTATTCCTTGCTTCTTCAAGTATCGTGAGTAGGGAATTTCTATAACCATCCAGAGGATTGGAGGAAAGTACTTCATAAGTACGTCTATCTTTCAATACACGATGACACATCTCTAGATACCTATCATGGCTCAGAATCACGAGATTCCCACCCTTGTCAGAGGGTTTTATTATTATATTCTCATTCTTTTCAAGTTCTTGCAGTGCCAAAAACTCATCATCAGCAAGGTTACGATCAACACCATCATTTCTACGGGGGATCTTTTTGAGGTCCCTCTCTACAAGGTTCAAAAACAAATCAATATTGGTGGTATCACCCTGCGGGGGCATCCTGACACTTTTGGCTTTTAGCTTAGTGAAGGGACCACGTCCATTGCTGTTATCAATGTCCTGTTCTTGAAGGAGTCCCATGAGAGACCGAAATCCCTCTATGTCGTCATCAGACAGTCCCAACCTCTTACAACTCTCTCTATCATTTTTGAGGAAAAATTTTCTCCATTTTAATTTTCTCCCGAAGAGCTGTATGTCTTTTACCCAATGAAAACAATTATAATCATTCGTAGGTACGAATGAGAGACCCTTTCTTAAGATGTTATACTGTTTTTCATTGGGTATAAAGTTGGATAAATTAATAATTTGACTCCTATTTAGCCCTCCACTTTGTGTTAGCTCAGCCATTAGTTCACCCGGTTCCTTAGATGGTGAACCCGAGAAACCCCCTGCTCTAAAAAAGATGGTATCTTTGTTCCACCTGATACTACAGAGGTAGATGCATATGAACATCCAGATTCTTGTCCAAAAGACCTCGTATTTATGGGATCTCTTGTGGGATAGATATTCTTTCCTCCCCGCCTCCATCTTCTGTTCTGCCGTCTACCCCTATTGCTGAATCGGGCCTCCCCTCCAACCCTTTCGGTATCCGATACCTCCTGATCCGAGGAGGATATATCAGTATCTCTCTGGGCTGGATTCACAAAGTTATAAGCCTGGTTCGTGGAAAACTCTCTAAGATCTCTCTGAAACTGCAAATGCTTCCTTTCTTTGATGTAACCTTGGTATTTCTCTACAGAAACCTGTAGGGCACCCTCCCTCTTATTGAAATCTGGATCTGATTTAAATTTGAGAATATTCTCTATGTCCAAGTTTAATTTGGTGGTGGCTTGTTCTAGAAGTATCCTCTCCTCTTGTATCAGTAGTGTCATAAATCTGAGGGAGGATTCTATAGATTCCTTCTGCCACGCCTCCAAAAGTTAAGAACTTGAAGTGCGGGGAGATGGGTGAAGGTTGATTCTCAGGCCTTTGGGAACAATTTTGTTCTTGAGGTAGTTTTCAAGAGCCTTAATCTCCCACCAAGATTTCGTGTACTCTTTATAGGATGAGTACAGATCACCAAATTTGTTTTTTAAGAGGTGACGCCAATCCCACCTTCAGGAGTTTCCCTAGTGCAGAACGCCTGGTTCGCGTCCTCAACCCAGGAGTTAATATCAATGGGACCTGTCAGAAAGCTGGCCATACTCATTAAACTAATATAGAAACGAGGGTGGGTATTGTGTAAAAAAACATATAACCCTTAAAAATTACAAATTTTATTGATACTTATTAAAATCCACAACCTTTGTGCAAATATTGAAGAAAATAAAGAGGGAAGAAGGTAGATGCTTACCCTTTATGATGGCCCTCCCTCCTGTCCACTACCTACCGCGGGGGTCGGCACCCTGATAGCTACGAAAATGGCGCCCCCCACTCGGCGGTGGCTGACCCTGTAATATCCCTCAATAGCCCTCAAAAGGTGGTGAAAAACAGATGAAGTCAAGGTCATAAACAGGGTACACTCATACTTCAGTGGACAGAAAGATTGGGACAACCACACATGAACACCAGGTTCATACCACCTCCAATGTCATTGGTGATCCTGGGGTAATAGTACAGACTACCGATATTAAATACACTAAGTGCATAGTCCTGTACGACCCCACAAAGCGATATACATAGCAGGTGCATACATTAGATGCCCAAAATTACCCCTTGGTATGCACACTCAGGAGCTTAATGGTGTTTAGTGCAATACAATACACATATTTATAAACACACCTTGGCCTCCAATGCTGACTGATGTAGACGGCCGGTTTGCTCATATACAAAATAATCAGCGCATACCTGGTGCAGTTGACCAAGAACAACCAACTATGATCATTGAGGTTAGTCAAATAAATACATCAAACACTTATCATGTGAAGAGGGTTCATGCCCCAGTTCTGCCTCAACTCGTTTCTCCGGACACGGATCATCAGGAGGCTTGATGCAAGGCTTGCCAACCGGTTTCAGGACAGCATAATGTCAGGATAAGGGGAGAGAACCGATGCACTTAGTTCTCCTTTGAACCCTGCTGGTAGTGAACCGCCCCCATCCCCAGCCAATCAGCCCGACTCCTCTCCCCACGCCCAGGCCCGCCCCCCAACACGGCAATCTATGCCATCATAGATTGGCATCACAGAGACCAAGTATCACGTACAGGAAAGGGAGGTCCCTTAGGGACAGATTAGTCCATAGTTGTTATACCAGACCAAAACCCCCCGGTACGTGGCTAGATAGAGGCATATGTGGTTTTTACAGGTGTGGAGACTGTTCATATTGCAACTCCATGAGACCGGCGAAGTCCGCTAGAAGCTCAAAAAATGGGAGAGAATTCTTCTTCAGGTCCTTTGCTAACTGCAAAACGATGGGATTGATATATGTGGCCACATGCACTTGTCCCATGGACTATGTGGGTAAGACAAAGAGGGAGTTGTGAAGGAGGGTTGGAGAACACCTCGGTGACATACTGAACAAACGAGACACCCCCCTGGGGAGGCATATGAACTCTCAACATGGGGGCAATATTCATGAAGTAAAATTTCAGGTACTAGAGGTGGTGAAGAATAATCCCAGAGGTGGCGATCACGATAAGACTCTGTTGAGAAAGGAGTGTGAATGGATCTTCAGAATGGAGTCTGTGCAGCCTGGAGGTCTAAATGAGCAGATTTCATATGCCTGTTTTCTCTGACTCATGGAGTTGATTCTGGGGATCCCTGGGGTTGGTTGGCCCGAATCCCGTAATAGGGAGGTAACATTGTTATGTTGCACATGTTCATATGTGTATTAGATTTAGATTGGTGCTGGAGTGGATGCCCCGCCCCTCTGCTTGTCTGCTCCCTCCCCTTCTCCCGATCCTGGTGTGCGCCCCAATTCTGCCTGTCCCTCATCTTTAGATATCCCTTCCCATCCAATGGTGCTCTCTCGATGGATTTTTGCAGGGGTGATATCGTGTCATATGTTCACCAATGTAATACTTGGGATGTCATATGCATAACCTAAATGTGTACACAGGATCATAAATGAATCTATATCTTGAGAGTAAATAGATGCCCGTTAGACTCTGGGGGTAATATTTCTCCCCTGCCTCCCCACTGATAAGTTATAGCTAGCGTCCCATAGTGGGAGTGGTTGAGGGTGTCATCTTTCATGGGGCGGGTTTGTTGATGTTGTTCCCCGCCTATGCATCCGGCCGCATGTACCGGTGTGACGCTACTTCCGGTTATCGGTCTTTAGCGTCACTTCCGGTTACCGTTCTCTGACGTCACTTCCGGTTCCGCTTGGCGATCTGACGGTGGAACGCAAGCGGCGTCATACTATGGAACGCATCGGGGGGGGCGTTCCCGGAGATGTCCAGCTATTGTATATGATTCCATACTTAGGGGGAGTTTTTTGAATGGGGCAGAACATGTGGTTTATCGATGTGGTGATCATGTGTCCTTGCGAACGCCCGCATTGTATACATTGGTGAAGGAATCACAACATCTGATTAGGGACTCTATTGTAACATCACAGTATGATGGCATAGATTGCCGTGTTGGGGGGCGGGCCTGGGCGTGGGGGGAGGGGTCGGGCTGATTGGCTGGGGATGGGGGCGGTTCACTACCAGCAGGGTTCAAAAGGAGAACTAAGTGCATCGGTTCTCTCCCCCTTATCCTGACATTATGCTGTCCTGAAACCGGTTGGCAAGCCTTGCATCAAGCCTCCTGATGATCCGTGTCCGGAGAAACGCGTTGAGGCAGAACTGGGGCAATTCTGGGACCCACACATGAACCCTCTTCACATGATAAGTGTTTGATGTATTTATTTGACTAACCTCAATGATCATAGTTGGTTGTTCTTGGTCAACTGCACCAGGTATGCGTTGATTTATTTTGTATATGAGCAAAACGGCTGTCTACATCAGTCAGCATTGGAGGCCAAGGTGTGTTTATAAATATGTGTATTGTATTGCACTAAACACCATTAAGCTCCTGAGTGTGCATACCAAGGGGTAATTTTGGGCATCTAATGTATGCACCTGCTATGTATATCGCTTTGTGGGGTCGTACAGGACTATGCACTTAGTGTATTTAATATCGGTAGTCTGTACTATTACCCCAGGATCACCAATGACATTGGAGGTGGTATGAACCTGGTGTTCATGTATGGTTGTCCCAATCTTTCTGTCCACTGAAGTATGAGTGTACCCTGTTTATGACCCTTGACTTCATCTGTTTTTCCCCACCTTTTTGAGGGCTATTTGAGGGATATTACAGGGTCAGCCACCGCCGAGTGGGGGCGCCATTTTCGTAGCTATCAGGGTGCCGACCCCCGCGGTAGGTAGTGGACAGGAGGGAGGGCCATCATAAAGGGTAAGCATCTACCTTCTTCCCTCTTTATTTTCTTCAATATTTGCACAAAGGTTGTGGATTTTAATAAGTATCAATAAAATTTGTAATTTTTAAGGGTTATATGTTTTTTTACACAATACCCACCCTCGTTTCTATATTAGTTTAATGAGTATGGCCAGCTTTCTGACAGGTCCCATTGATATTAACTCCTGGGTTGAGGACGCGAACCAGGCGTTCTGCACTAGGGAAACTCCTGAAGGTGGGATTGGCGTCACCTCTTTAAAAACCAAATTTGGTGATCTGTACTCATCCTATAAAGAGTACACGAAATCTTGGTGGGAGATTAAGGCTCTTGAAAACTACCTCAAGAACAAAATTGTTCCCAAAGGCCTGAGAATCAACCTTCACCCATCTCCCCGCACTTCAAGTTCTTAACTTTTGGAGGCGTGGCAGAAGGAATCTATAGAATCCTCCCTCAGATTTATGACACTACTGATACAAGAGGAGAGGATACTTCTAGAACAAGCCACCACCAAATTAAACTTGGACATAGAGAATATTCTCAAATTTAAATCAGATCCAGATTTCAATAAGAGGGAGGGTGCCCTACAGGTTTCTGTAGAGAAATACCAAGGTTACATCAAAGAAAGGAAGCATTTGCAGTTTCAGAGAGATCTTAGAGAGTTTTCCACGAACCAGGCTTATAACTTTGTGAATCCAGCCCAGAGAGATACTGATATATTCTCCTCGGATCAGGAGGTATCGGATACCGAAAGGGTTGGAGGGGAGGCCCGATTCAGCAATAGGGGTAGACGGCAGAACAGAAGATGGAGGCGGGGAGGAAAGAATATCTATCCCACAAGAGATCCCATAAATACGAGGTCTTTTGGACAAGAATCTGGATGTTCATATGCATCTACCTCTGTAGTATCAGGTGGAACAAAGACACCATCTTTTTTAGAGCAGGGGGTTTCCCGGGTTCACCATCTAAGGAACCGGGTGAACTAATGGCTGAGCTAACACAAAGTGGAGGGCTAAATAGGAGTCAAATTATTAATTTATCCAACTTTATACCCAATGAAAAACAGTATAACATCTTAAGAAAGGGTCTCATTCGTACCTACGAATGATTATAATTGTTTTCATTGGGTAAAAGACATACAGCTCTTCGGGAGAAAATTAAAATGGAGAAAATTTTTCCTCAAAAATGATAGAGAGAGTTGTAAGAGGTTGGGACTGTCTGATGACGACATAGAGGGATTTCGGTCTCTCATGGGACTCCTTCAAGAACAGGACATTGATAACAGCAATGGACGTGGTCCCTTCACTAAGCTAAAAGCCAAAAGTGTCAGGATGCCCCCGCAGGGTGATACCACCAATATTGATTTGTTTTTGAACCTTGTAGAGAGGGACCTCAAAAAGATCCCCCGTAGAAATGATGGTGTTGATCGTAACCTTGCTGATGATGAGTTTTTGGCACTGCAAGAACTTGAAAAGAATGAGAATATAATAATAAAACCCTCTGACAAGGGTGGGAATCTCGTGATTCTGAGCCATGATAGGTATCTAGAGATGTGTCATCGTGTATTGAAAGATAGACGTACTTATGAAGTACTTTCCTCCAATCCTCTGGATGGTTATAGAAATTCCCTACTCACGATACTTGAAGAAGCAAGGAATAGTGGCCTGTTGAGCAACAATGAATTTGATTTTTTGAAACCTGTTTGCCCAGTCATGCCAACCTTCTATACCTTGCCCAAGGTTCATAAGGGGCTGGAGTTGCTGAAGGGCCGTCCCATCGTGTCGGGTGTGGATTCATTCACGCAAAACAGTGGCATTTACATTGATGAGGTTTTACGTCCCTTTGTCACTTCACTTCCATCATATACACGTGACACAGCCGACCTATTAGGGAAGCTGGATGGTATTATGGTTGGAGAGGACGTCCTTCTGGCTTCAATTGACGTGGAAGCTTTATATAGCAACATACCTCACACTTTAGGATTGAAAGCAATCGAATACTATCTAAATACAAGAACTAGGGAACACCGAGATCACAATCGATTCCTTTTGGAGCTACTGGATTTCTTATTACATCATAACCTCTTTAAATTCGACGGTAAGTACTTCCACCAGCTCAAGGGGACAGCTATGGGGAGCCCTTGTGCTCCCTCGTATGCTAACCTCTTCCTGGGCTGGTGGGAAGAAACCGTCGTCTTTATGGATGGGGATCATTGGTGGCAGCCACACATTTTGTTGTGGTCAAGATATATAGACGACGTATTTGTCTTATGGTCAGGGTCCAGTGCTTCATTTGTGAGGTTTGTAGAGTTGCTCAATACGAATGAATTAAATCTTCATTTCACCTTTGAGGCTGATACAAAAGAACTGCCCTTTTTGGATGTGATTATCAAGAAGGAGCCAGACGGAGTCCTCTCCACCAGCACTTATCGCAAACCCACCTCAACTAATAATCTCTTGAGGTGGGACAGTCATCACCCCTTCCCTTTAAGGAATGGCATTCCCAAAGGTCAATACCTTCGGCTAAGACGGAACTGCTCAACTATGGAGACGTATCAGTCTCAGGCAAGGGATATGACCAAACGTTTTGTAGATAGAGGCTACCCCCCTAAAGTATTACATCAGGCTAGGGACCATGCTGAAAGGCAGGATAGAATGGTGCTTTTACATGGTTGTGGCAGAAAAAGGAGGGAGGAGGAAGACATCACTAGACTGATAGGTACATTTGACTGCCAGAGCGAGCGGGTTCGCAGAGTGCTTTTTAAGCATTGGGACATTCTTACTCTGGATCCCGATATTAAGCACATGATCTCACAGAGACCAAGTATCACGTACAGGAAAGGGAGGTCCCTTAGGGACAGATTAGTCCATAGTTGTTATACCAGACCAAAACCCCCCGGTACGTGGCTAGATAGAGGCATATGTGGTTTTTACAGGTGTGGAGACTGTTCATATTGCAACTCCATGAGACCGGCGAAGTCCGCTAGAAGCTCAAAAAATGGGAGAGAATTCTTCTTAAGGTCCTTTGCTAACTGCAAAACGATGGGATTGATATATGTGGCCACATGCACTTGTCCCATGGACTATGTGGGTAAGACAAAGAGGGAGTTGCGAAGGAGGGTTGGAGAACACCTCGGTGACATACGGAACAAACGAGACACCCCCCTGAGGAGGCATATGAACTCTCAACATGGGGGCAATATTCATGAAGTAAAATTTCAGGTACTAGAGGTGGTGAAGAATAATCCCAGAGGTGGCGATCACGATAAGACTCTGTTGAGAAAGGAGTGTGAATGGATCTTCAGAATGGAGTCTGTGCAGCCTGGAGGTCTAAATGAGCAGATTTCATATGCCTGTTTTCTCTGACTCATGGAGTTGATTCTGGGGATCCCTGGGGTTGGTTGGCCCGAATCTCGTAATAGGGAGGTAACATTGTTATGTTGCACATGTTCATATGTGTATTAGATTTAGATTGGTGCTGGAGTGGATGCCCCGCCCCTCTGCTTGTCTGCTCCCTCCCCTTCTCCCGATCCTGGTGTGCGCCCCAATTCTGCCTGTCCCTCATCTTTAGATATCCCTTCCCATCCAATGGTGCGCTCTCGATGGATTTTTGCAGGGGTGATATCGTGTCATATGTTCACCAATGTAATACTTGGGATGTCATATGCATAACCTAAATGTGTACACAGGATCATAAATGAATCTATATCTTGAGAGTAAATAGATGCCCGTTAGACTCTGGGGGTAATATTTCTCCCCTGCCTCCCCACTGATAAGTTATAGCTAGCGTCCCATAGTGGGAGTGGTTGAGGGTGTCATCTTTCATGAGGCGGGTTTGTTGATGTTGTTCCCCGCCTATGCAGCCGGCCGCATGTACCGGTGTGACGCTACTTCCGGTTATCGGTCTTTAGCGTCACTTCCGGTTACCGTTCTCTGACGTCACTTCCGGTTCCGCTTGGCGATCTGACGGTGGAACGCAAGCGGCGTCATACTATGGAACGCATCGGGGGGGGCGTTCCCGGAGATGTCCAGCTATTGTATATGATTCCATACTTAGGGGGAGTTTTTTGAATGGGGCAGAACATGTGGTTTATCGATGTGGTGATCATGTGCCCTTGCGAACGCCCGCATTGTATACATTGGTGAAGGAATCACAACATCTGATTAGGGACTCTATTGTAACATCACAGTATGATGGCATAGATTGCCGTGTTGGGGGGCGGGCCTGGGCGTGGGGAGAGGGGTCGGGCTGATTGGCTGGGGATGGGGGCGGTTCACTACCAGCAGGGTTCAAAAGGAGAACTAAGTGCATCGGTTCTCTCCCCCTTATCCTGACATTATGCTGTCCTGAAACCGGTTGGCAAGCCTTGCATCAAGCCTCCTGATGATCCGTGTCCGGAGAAACGCGTTGAGGCAGAACTGGGGCAATTCTGGGACCCACACATGAACCCTCTTCACATGATAAGTGTTTGATGTATTTATTTGACTAACCTCAATGATCATAGTTGGTTGTTCTTGGTCAACTGCACCAGGTATGCGCTGATTTATTTTGTATATGAGCAAACCGGCCGTCTACATCAGTCAGCATTGGAGGCCAAGGTGTGTTTATAAATATGTGTATTGTATTACACTAAACACCATTAAGCTCCTGAGTGTGCATACCAAGGGGTAATTTTGGGCATCTAATGTATGCACCTGCTATGTATATCGCTTTGTGGGGTCGTACAGGACTATGCACTTAGTGTATTTAATATCGGTAGTCTGTACTATTACCCCAGGATCACCAATGACATTGGAGGTGGTATGAACCTGGTGTTCATGTGTGGTTGTCCCAATCTTTCTGTCCACTGAAGTATGAGTGTACCCTGTTTATGACCCTTGACTTCATCTGTTTTTCACCACCTTTTTGAGGGCTATTTGAGGGATATTACAGGGTCAGCCACCGCCGAGTGGGGGCGCCATTTTCGTAGCTATCAGGGTGCCGACCCCCGCGGTAGGTAGTGGACAGGATGGAGGGCCATCATAAAGGGTAAGCATCTACCTTCTTCCCTCTTTATTTTCTTCAATATTTGCACAAAGGTTGTGGATTTTAATAAGTATCAATAAAATTTGTAATTTTTAAGGGTTATATGTTTTTTTTAAAACTAAAGTCACCCACTTTTCTTCCATTAAAAATTAAGAAATAATAAAAAAAATACACATATTTGGTATTGCTACGTACATGCATTTCATAAAAGTGCAATCAATAAAATTTAAAATAAATTAATTTGCTCGGTAAATGATGTAACAAGGATAAAAAAAAATCAAAATGCTGCAATTGTTTCTTTTTCAACTGCCACAAAACAGTACAAAATCTATTATATAAAGCTGGGTGTATCTGTGTGTATGTGTGTGTGTGTATGTCCACTAAAGGAATCCGCACCGTCGCATTTACAATCACGAAATTTTGCACAGACACCCCCTGTGACTCAGACAACGTCATAGACTATGTTTTGAGGGAAAAGTTTAACACTGCGCTTTACAGTTACTCCTCAAAAAACCTGCCTCTATTAAAGTCAATGGAGCTGCGAGGTAAAGGTTATTAATAGTAGCTATGATTGGTTGCTATAGGAACAAAGGATATTCATAGTATAAGAAGCTTATTAGAAAGTGTTTATCAGCTCACCACAACACGGGAAATTCTTAGAGGAGAATCCGGACGGTGCTCGCTGGACAAGAGAGGCTGAAGACAATCAACTGAAGGTGGATCCCAGCACAAAACGTCCAAAAAATTGTCAGATGTATAAATAAAACTTCACATTTATTCAAAAAATAAAAAAAGTTTAAAATACATTCCTCCGATATAAGAAGCTTATGTGTGAGGTAATAAGATGTCGGTGGGGAGACGGATAAAGAGACAGAAAGAGACAGACAGACATAGGCACAGACAGAGTAAGAGGTAGAAAGGGAAAGAGACAGAGAGAGAGAGACAGACAATGAAGGAGACAGACAGAGGCAGACAGACACAGACAGACAGGCACAGAAAGGGAAAGAGATAGACAGAGACAAACGGAAAGAGACAAAGTCAGACAGACACAGACAGGGAAATAGACAGAGATAGACAGGGAAAGAGACAGACAGGGAAAGAGACAGACAGAGACAGACAGGGAAAGAGACAGACAGGGAAAGAGACAGACAGAGACAGACAGGGAAAGAGACAGACAGACGGGGAAAGAGACAAACGGAGAAAGAGACAGACGGGTAAAGAGACAGACGGGTAAAGAGACAGACCTGGAAAGAGACAGACGGGGAAAGAGACAGACCTGGAAAGAGACAGACCTGGAAAGAGACAGACCTGGAAAGAGACAGACCTGGAAAGAGACAGACAGAAACAGACAGACAGAAAGAGGCAGACAGACAGAAAGAGACAGACACACAGAGACAGACACACAGAGACAGACAGAAAGAGACAGACAGAGACTGGGAGAGAGACAGAGAGACAGTTACTATCCCGGGCAATGCCCGGGTACTATAGCTAATAATGTAATAAAAAGCGTATCTACCCTAAAAAAGGTATCAATAAAAACATCGGCTTAGGGTGCAAAAAAAACAGTTCACACGGCTAGATTTTAAATTGAAATTGTTACTATTCTCGGATATTGGCGACACAAGTGAAATTTTCTTCTTTTTACAAATTTCGTAATTTTTTTTCAGTACATGATTAAAAAAAAAAAAAAAAAACTAGGCATGCTTGGTGTCTGCGTAATCATGCTGACCTGGAGAATTATTTACCAGGTTATTTTTACTGTAATAAGAAAGCTGTAAATTAAAAAAAAAAAAAAATTGGAATTGGGCTTTTTTTTGACATATGTTAAATTTTGTACCCACTTTCGGGTACATCACTTGATAAAATAGATGGTGTCATTCAAAAGTACAAGTTGTCTCGTAAAAACCAAGACCTCAAACGGCTAGGTCAACAGAAAAATAAAAAAAAAATATGTCTCTTGAAATAAAGAGAGAAAAAATCAAATAGGGAAATTTGCCCTGTCGGGAAGGTGATAAGTGCCAAATTTCATCTTGCACAAACCACCCTTAGGCCTAAGACATATGGCATGAAAATCGGAGCGAGTGGAATGCGGTAAAACATCGCATTCCACTCGGACCAATATTAACCTATGTGTCAGCAGCACCCATGAGCGATTATTTTCTCTGCCCCAATCGGACTGAGAAAACAATCACAGCATGCTACAATTGTAATGTGAGACTCTTTCTCTTACATCCATTCAAGTCTATGGGGCGAGAGAAAGATCGCACTGCACTCGGAATACACCGTGTACCGCGAGTGCAGGGTGAGAATGGCAATAGCTGGCAACGGAGGAGAGAGGGAGAAAAATCTCTCACTGTCCTCCTCAGCACCGCCCCGCCCCTCCTCAGCACTGGCCTGCCCCTCCTCAGTGCCGGCCTATCCCCCGCAGTTGAGGTCCGATCGCATGATCGGACCTCAGTCGCAATGACACTCGCATGACACTTGGCTCCTCCTGTGCTGCCAGCGAGAGCCGAATTTCATGCGAGGATCGCAATAGTCCCCGTGTGGCCCAGGCCTTACTGTCTTTACATTGCTGTTTCTTGCCTAGGCTTTTATTCAATGTCTTGAGAAAGCATTCCATCAAGAGCAGAGAGCTTGCCTTCTTGATGCTTTGCATTCTCCTTTCTTTTAGTATAATTTATTTACAGGTACAAAAACCTCTCTTTGGAGCAAGAACTGTAGGCAGCAGACTGAGGCTTCAGATGGCTTTTGCATTCGCACAGCATGAGCTCCTTTGAGGTTGTGTTCAAGCTTGTGTGCTCACTACAAGATATGTTCCCAAATGTGTCAATTTGGATGGTTAAAGAAAAAAAAGTCGCTAGATACAGATTGTAGCCGAGTCAACAAATGAAATGCAAAGGATTAACTTCTACTTTACAAAGTGATGGATGTAGTGATTTGATACATTGTAATGGTCAAAGCACTCTGCGGTAAGGAAAGTGTTAAAAGAAAAAAATTAAGCTGTTTCTATTTTCTTTTTCAAAAAACAAAGTTACTGATCTTCCCCTTGGCTGAAATCACTAGAACGCAGCGGTGCAGAAAATTGAAGAGGAGAAATTGGAATTTTCTTATGTTTAAAGTTCCAGTGCGTAGCTTCGCGGAAGGAAGGGGAACACTAGAGTGTGCGTTCCTATGGCTGTGTGTACCTGGGACCATGGTGCATAATGAGAGCACGGAGCTGGCATTTTATAATCACTGAGGGGAAACTCTTACCAGCCTAATTATGTGTGGGACACTCATCTTTTCGTCTGTTATAGAAGAATTGTGCATGAAATGGCTTTATCTTCACCCTTACCACCAAGGAAACTATCTACCATTTTATAGTATTGTCTGCTTAGCAGAAAAAGGATGTCACAGCCAAACCAATTCATCCTATTTTGCAGGCTTTGCAATGACAAGGTACATATATCTCAAGCTGGACCATTTACATTCACCGATGTACGGTGCCTTGAAAATACTTTTATGTGCTCGTATACCAACACTAAGTAGAAAGTATTTGTGATGTGTAAAGGAAATGATACAGGGTTTTCTAAATTTGTCAAAAAATATACAAATATGAGAATTGTCTTTTGGGGTCTGTCTCTAAAAGCTTTGCACATCTAAAAGCTGAAATTTTTGCACATTCTTCTTGGCAAAATCACTCTAAAGGCCACTTTATACGCAACAACGTATCTAACGATATGTCGTCTGAGTCATGGAATTCGTGACGCACATCCGGCATCGTTAGCGACGTCATTGTGTGTGACACCTATGAGAGACCGCTAACGATCAAAAATAATTACCAAATCGTGGATCGTTCACACGCCGTTCATTTTCCAAATATTGTTGCTCATGCTGGATGCAGGTTGTTCGTCGTTCCTGAGGCAGCACACATCGCTACGTGTGACACCCCAGGAACAACGAACAACAGCCTTACTGGGTCCTCCGGCAATGAGGCAGGAGTGACGTTACTGCGGCTGCTCTCCGCCCCTCCGCATCTATTGGCGGGCCACTGTGTGACGTCGCTGTGATGCCACATGAACCTCCCCCTTAAAAAAGAGGTTGTTCGCCGGCCACAGTGACGTCGCTAGGAAGGTAAGTGCATCTGACGCTTACAAGCGATATTGTTCGCCATGGGCAGCGATTTGCCCGTGACACACAAACGACGGGGTCGGGTGCTTTCACGAGCGACATCGCTAGCGATGTCGCTGCATGTAAAGCAGCCTTAACTCAGAGAGATTGGATGGAGAGTGACTGTCAACATCAATTTTCAAGTCTTCCACAGATTCTCAATTGGATTTAGGTCAGGACTTTGGGCCAGTCACTCACATGAATATGCTTTGATCTAAGCCACTCCATTGTAGCTCTGGCAGAAAGTTTAAGGTCATTGTCATGATGGAAGGTGAATCTACACCCCAGTCTAAAGTCTTTTACCTCTAACAGATTTTCTTCCAGGATTGCCCTGTATTTCGCTCCTTCTATTTTCCCATCAACTCAGACCAGCTCCCTACCCTGGCAAAGAAAAGCATCCCTACAGCATTATGTTGCCATCATCATGTGTGACGGTGTGGATGGTGTTTTCAGGGTGATGTACATTGTTAGTTTTCAGACAGAGTGTTTTGAATTTAGCCCAAAAAGTTCAACTGTAGTCTCATCTGACCAGAGCACCTTCTTCCATATGCTATGACACTTACATGACTTTTTGCAAACTACAAATGAGACTTCTTATGACTTGCTTTCAAAAATGATTTTTTTTCCCCTGACATTTTTCCATAATGGTCAGATTTGTGGAGTATAGAACGAATAGTTGTCTTGTGGACAGATTCTCCCACCTGAGCTGTGGCTCTCTGCAGTTCATCCAGAGTGACAATGGGCCTCTCGGTTGTTTCTCTAGTGTTCTCTATGCTCAGGATGTCAGTTTAGGTGGAAAGCTATGTCTTGGTAGGTTTGCAGCTGAGCTATATTCTTTTCCTTTTTTAAATGGTTTGAACCGTGCACCATGAGATGTTCAGAGTTTGGGCTATATTTTATATAACCTAACCCTGCTTTACTTTTCACCACAACTTTATCCCTGACCTGTATGGTGTGTTCCTTGGTTTTCATAATGGTTTTAGTTGGTCCCAATTGACCTTAAATCATTCTCTGAGACCTTTGCAGAACAGCTGCAGTTATACTGAGAATAAATTACACCCAGGTGTAGTCAATTTACTAATTAGGTTACATCTGGAAGCAATTGCTCACTAGATTTTATTTAGGGGCATCAGACTACAGGGGGACTGAATACAAATTTACGTCACAATTTTCAGATTTAGATTTTTTAACTATTTAGGCAATCATATATAATTTCCCTTACACCTCACAAATACTTGCTGCTTAGTGTTGGTATATCACATAAAATTCCAATAAAGTACATTTAACTTTGTGGGAGTAATGTTAAAAAATTAGGAAATGTTCATGGATTATGAATACCTTTTCAGAGCACTGAGGTAAGACGGTATACAAAATTGATCCAAAGCAAGTTTTTCATAATTCAAAATGTTTACATTATTAAATAGATGTCTTAGATCTGATGAGGCTGTTGTTTTTATTATGAAAATCCATATCAAAATGGCTGTATAACCATGATACTAAAATAGATGTCCAGCTAAAGTCTTGTGCAGATGACCATATTTTTTGTTAAAGTGCGATCCATCAAAACATTGGCTTGTGCTGAGACCAGTGTTATACATTGAGGCAATGCAGAGGTTTGATTTTTTCCTTGGATTGAAAGATGAGAGAAAAAAAAATCGCAGCATGCACAATTTGCTTCCGTGAACCTGATGGTACCTGGTTATTCAAGTCCTTTTATTCTTCTCCACATCTGAGAAAAACAAATCCTATTGTGATCAAACTCTGATCAAACTCGGTACCGGTTTTTCATGTACTTGTTTTATACAGAAGGCCTTAAGGCCACTTTACACACAGCGACATCGCTAGCGATGTCGCTGGTGAAAGCCCCCGCACCCGTTGGTTGTACGTCACTGGCAAATCGCTGCCCGTGGCGCACAACATCGTTAGTCCCCGTCACACATACTTACCTGCCTAGCGAGGTCGCTGTGGCCGACGAACTGCCTCCTTTCTAAGGAGGAGGTTCGTTCGGCGTCACAAAGCGGCCGCCCAATAGAAGCGGAGGGGCGAAGATGAGCGGCCGGAACATCCCGCCTACCTCCTTCCTTCCTCATTGCCGGCGGCCACAGGTACGATGTAGTTCCTTGTTCCTGCGGTGTCACACATAGCGACAACCTGCAGCCTGCAACAGCAACGATATTTTAGATTAGAACGGCGTTTCAATGATCAACAATATGGTAAGTAATTTTGACCGTTAACGGTCGTTCGTGCGTTTTACATGCAACTACGTCGCTAACGAGGCCGAATATGCATCACAAATTCCGTGACCCCCAACGACATCTTGTTAGCGATGTTGTTGCGTGTAATGCCCCCTTTAGAGCGAGAGAGCTCATGAGTCCACGTATATTCAATCTCCGCCCACCCAACCTGACTGACAAATGCAGTATGTACTAAGCAGTTTGAGATGTCAGCAGAAGGAGGGACGCTGAGAAGCTGGCAATTGGTACAGGTGAGCAGAGATTCAGCAGCAGGGAGGAAGAACACTGAGGAGCCGTGAATCATGCTAGCTGGATGGAGATTGAATTCAACTTTCACAAAGGATTGTAGAGCTAATCTGACAGATTGTCAAAGTAAGTACACTACTAGCTTAATCAGTTCCTAGAGATATACTGTATGGAATAAGGTGTATAATTTATATTGTGAAATCTGCTGACAGAGTATCTTTAAATAAAACTAATCAAATCTGGAATTTATGGATGAGTTACTGGATGAATTGTTAGTGTTTTTCTTCTGCTCGCCACACTCATCTTGGTTTACGGGAAGGTATTGGCATAAATCAGAGATAAAATGTTATTAGAATATCTAACTAGTGCTATCTGGAGCTTTGGACAACCATTAGGAACAACTAAAAAATATACTGGTAGCTTAGAAAATGAATCCTTACTTTATGTCCAGTAATTTTTTGACTTATTGACTTTAAAGGGAATCTGTCACCATGTTTTTCATATCTCATCTGTGAGCAGCATAATGTAGGAAAATAGACCCCGATTCCAATGACTTATCACTTAGTTTACTGGGAGCAGCAATTGTGACACAATCAGAGATTTTAAGGCCCCTTTACACACTGCAACATCGCTAACGACATCGCTGTAACGTCACCGGTTTTGTGACGTTATAGCGACCTCCCCAGCGACATTACAGTGTGTGACATGCATCAGCGACCTGACCCTGCTGTGAGGTTGCTGATCGCTACAAATCGTTCAGGACCATTTCTTGGTCCTTTGTTTCCCGCTGAGCAGCATGCATCGTTGTGTTTGACACCGTTACAACGACTTCATTAGTGACTTCCCTTTCAAATAGCTGCTTTAACACGTCCCCAATGACTAGCTAGGTCTTTCTGCAGGTCCGCATCGCTGCTGCGTCATTGGCCAGGTCTGCTTGTTTGACAGCTCACCAGCGACTCACCAGAGACTTTGTAGCGATCCCAGCCAGGTTGGGATCGCTGGTGGGATTGCTAGAAAGTCTCAGTGTGTAAAAGGGTCTTTAGAAAGCTAACACAGCTTTCTGTGTACATTATTTATTGACAACATACTGCTAATCAGTGCTGGGGACATTGTTAGACCAGGTCAAACACCTAGTCCAGGCAGTGATAATCTCCTGCTGTTAAAGTGCTCATTGTATTGAAATCACATCACACAGCCTAATAAGTGACATATCCCTGCAATCAGTGTCTCAGCCCTTACCTTATGTGGTCCTCAGTTGTTATAGCAAAAACCTGGTAGCATATTGTATTTAAGGGGTTGTATGCACAAAATTAAAGTTTTACCATGGGCTTGGTAAATGAAAAAAATAAAAGGAAGTTATACTCATCTATTAGCATTTACCTTGATCTAGTGCATGTTCCTTCCTGGTCTACATTTTCATCAGCAGAAAGTCTTCACCATCCAAAGACACAGCAAGGCTGTTGGGACCTGTGATTGGCTGGAGTGTTTAGGTGTCTTCAGCAGTGCATCATTACTGATGTCACCGATAACATACACCTGAAGACACTTGACCACGGTATACAATTATGTCACAATGGTCCTGCGGCCACTTTGAATGGTGATGACTTCCTTCCGGTGAAAACAAAGATCCTGGAGCGGCCTGCGCTGGATAAAGGTAAATGATGATAGGTGAGTATAACTTCCTTTGATATTTTTCACTTACCCAGCCAATGGTAAAACTTTAATTTTCCAGACACAAACCCTTTAAATATACTTGAAGATGCACAATAGATACAATAGATGTCCAGCAATATTCTAAAAAATGTTTTATTGTATAGATTGGCCTGGCTAATGGTGTCTCATTTTCTACTGTTTGTTGTCGTGTGTCATAATAGGACTTATGGAAACCTTTTACTAGAAAGTCATGGTTTTTATTCTTTAAAGTTATTGACCTTAACCCCTTAACGACCGCGGGCAGTAATATTACGTCCTCACGGTCATAGTGATACTGCCCATGGTCTGCTGCCGGCAGCTTGCTGCGATCGGCACACATCTCAGCTGATTTTCACAGCTGAGATGTGTGCCTACCAGGCACGAGCAGAATAATTATCTGCCCGTGCCATTTAACCCCTTAAATGGCGCTGTCAATATGTGCAAAAAAATTTCAAAAGCCAAAATTACGTTTTTTGGTCGCACGGATTTTGCCCAAAATGGAATAACAGGCGATCAAAATGTAGCATCTGCGTAAAAATTGTACAGTTAAAAATGACAGCCTGAGACGCAAAAAATAAGCCATCACTGAGCCATAGATCCCGTAAAATGAGAACGCTACGGGTCACGGAATATGGTGTAAAATGTGCGCCACTTTTTTCGAACAAACTTCCATTTTCTTTAACCCCTTATATAAAAGTAAACCTATACATGTTTGGTGTCTACGAACTCGCACTGACCTGAGGCATCACACCCACACATCAGTTTTACCATATAGTGAACACAGTGAATAAATATCTCAAAAACAACAGTGTCTATCGCACTTTTTTTGCAATTTTTCGTCATTTGGATTTTTTTGCCGTTTTACAGTACACTATATGGTAAAACTTATGGTTGAATTTAAATAGTACAGCTCATTTCACAAAAAATGAGCCCTCACATGACCATATTGACTGAAAAATAAAAAAGTTATGTGTCTCGGAAAAAGAATGGCAAAAAAAAAACAAACCAGAAAGCGAAAAATCGGCCGGTCGTGAAGGGGTTAAAGAGATTCTCGGGTCTAAGTCCACAAGTCTACAGTCACTCTACATGACTGCAGACATATGACCCGTCACAACGTGTGCACTGTGAGGTTTCTCCGGTATCGGGAGCTAGATTGTTTACAACCTTACCAAATACGCTTCCATTGAGCATGCAGGAAACAGTCTGGGCGGATTCTGTCCGGTAGTATGCCCATCTCATATTCGCGGTCACGTGGTTACCGGTGCTGACACCGGAGAATCCTTACAACGCACAGTGTGTGCAATCACATAGATTGTGGATTTAGATTGGAGAACCCCTTTCAAAACATATAATGCACTTTGCTTTAACTAACAGAGGAATATTAGGAAATTGCGAAAATCAAGAGAAATGCTCTACTATTTGGATAAAGTGAATCTATCACCTAGTTTTTGCTGTGCATGCTGAGAGCAGCATGATGTATGGCTGAGACCGCAATGTCACTTGTGGGTTTGGTTGCTGTCATTTTGATACAATCACTGTTTTCTCAAAGTCCTCAGAGTATTAAACTCGGTATAATCCCGGATTGGCAGCTTTTTTTTACATTAATGTGAAGCTGCTAAACTGTAGTGGGGTTATACACAGCAATTAACTAGCAGGCATGAGACACCTAGTCCTGTTCTGATAATCTTCTACTGTTAAAACACTGATTTTGTTCAAACAGCAACACACCACCTAATAAATGATACATCACTGGAATCAAGTTCTCATTCCCTACATCATGATGCTCTCATTTTACATAGCAAAAACCTGCTTATAGATTTCTTTTAAATTGGACATAATTATTCCATTTTCAGTACCTGAGATATGTGAACACTAATATTTTATCTGTTAATCTTCAATAACTTAACTATTTTATCCATTGCATTTCATAAAAAAACGCATTTAAAACAAGCAACAAAATTAAAAGATAGTCTATTATTTTCCTTTGTACAATATCAGTATAATATGTAACATAAAATATTGCTAAGAATAAAGAAGAAAGAAGCTTGCAGCGCAGCAGTGGAGTTGTTTATCAAGATAATGCTATGTTGGTTTGGGTCCTGGGTAAGTTATGCCAATAATATATCTGAATAGCCTATTATATAGCCTGCAGTCATTTAGAATGGCAGGGATACATATACATTTGTTAACAGAACCCTGAAGGACACATTTCTACTAAACAAAGCCTATGGCAATGTCCGCGTATTGCAATTATCCTTTATGTATCAATAGCTCTATATTAAATAAAGTAAATAATAAATTATTTGTCATTTTTATGATTTGTCAGTGGGAAACAATAGGAGAACCGTGGGACAAAAGGACCAACTGAAAAGATCAATGCATGCATATTACATTGATTTTGTGATGAAATGTAAAATGGAAATGCCATGAAGCTGATGACTTAATGTGACAGATAAGTTGCATAAGTGAAATTGGAAATATTTAAAATATTGTTCCTTAACGAAACTGTCTACTTCTTGGTTTGCAGGGATTTTTTTTGTTTTTTTATTCTAAAAATATATTTATTGAAAATGTAGACATGCTTTAAGGCTAGGGCCCCACTTTGCGTTCATCTACTTGCAGTTCTAAATGCACGTTTTGGGCTTAATTGATTTGACCAAAGTTGCCTTTTTCAGAAATTTAGCGCTGAAAACGCATGCATATTTACCGCATTTTAGATGCGTTTTCAGCGCTTTTTACATGTGTGGCGCCCTGGGCAAGCCAGGACATCACAAGCACTACACCAACACACCCCACACTCCCGGTCAGGCACACCTAAGTCAGACAAAAACCCTTGTTGCCTCCCTCCAGGGGCTGATGTCCACACCAGGGGGTGGGCCAGGCGGTTGGTCCCGCCCACTGAGGAGTTCACAGTCCTGGAGGTGGGAAAAAGAGTTCAGTTCAGTTGGGAAGTGAAAGTGAGAGGAAGGGAAAGTGGTAGAGGAGCAGACAGAAAGTGGTCCGGGTGTGTGGCCCGGACGGAACAGTAAGGTTGGCAGACGGTGGTGACCGTCTGCAGGAGAGGCCTATTGGAGCTAGCCGTAAGGACCGTGGACGGGCGGTGGCCCGGCGGTACTGGACCGGTACGCAAAGAGAAGCCAGCACCATCCGGCAGGGGCTTACGGACCCCGGCAAGGCTAGGAGTCGCCGTGCAATTTGTTAAATCCGTTAGCGAAGGGAACCTCCTGGGTTTCCCAGCAGCCAAGTCCCGACAGAAGGCAACAGTCCAACCGTTAGAGGGAAACACAGTCACCGCCAAGGCTAAAGTTCCCAGGGCCAGAGCCTGCGGGCAAAAGGGGCTCCTTCAGCAACCTTCAAGCTGGGGAGTGGGTTACCGGTGGGAACCCATTGGAACAGTTTACACTACACAGGTGCAGGGAAAGGCAGTCACCATCAACCTGCCGAGAGAAACAACACCGCAGCCGTCTGTGGGACCCGTCCATCCAGCCGTTTGTTTTACCGGAGACTTTGTGTACATCATTGGCTGAGTGAGTACCACCGTGCCGTGTGGCACAGCGCTGCCCCCGCGACCCTGCACCTTGCCAGGCCCCATAACCCGCCTGCCATCCATCCCTACCCCATCACCGGGCCCCGGGACAACCAACCCCCTACCCATGGAGGGGAGAACCAAAATCCAAGCTGCCATCACTCTCGGGATCCCCGTCCAGAGCAGCGGTGGTGTCACCAATCTCACCACAACCGTGGGTGGCGTCACGGACAATAAATCCCCAAAACCAAACCCCTTTTCACTCACGGGCGAGGAACGCCGCTCGAGTCCCCGGGATCCGGCCCACCGCTCACGCCACCACCGAGCAGCAGCAGCAGCAGCCGGACCCGAGCAGTGGGAGAGCGCAGCGTCCCCTTTTCCGCCCGCGACACATGCTTTTCAACCTGCGTTTTGATAGATGCGTTTTGAGCATCATGACACTGCTAAATAAAGTTTAAATAGTCAAACTCAATGAAAAACTTGGAAAAAAAGAAACAAATCTATATTTTTGTGAAAAATAATGAAAATAGATTAATTTAATGAAATTATAGCGGTAATATGATATTTAATGGAAAAATAGCAATAATTTATTAAAATTCTTATTTTTAATTGTCGGACTATGTGTGTGTGTAAAGGGACATATGAAATCATTATTTTGATGTCCAAAAAGCATGCGTTTTTGAAGACCAAAACGCATGTTTTCTGCACTGGAAAAGCAGGTAAAACGCAGGAATTTGTAGGAATCTTGTTTTTTGACATTTCTCATAGACTTCAATGTTAGCAAAACGCACATAAAAATGGCAAAAACAACTGACATGCTGCTTCTTTGAACGCATGGTTTTTGCCACAAAATATGCAAATTAAACGCAGCGTTTTAAAACGCAAAGTGGGGTCTAGAAATCCCCTTTTTCCATAGACTTTGCTGTGAAATCAGAACGCAGGTCTTTTGGCATGAAAAAGGTGCTTCTCAAAACGGACCTAAAAAGCACCAAAAACGCAGGTGGAAACGCAAAGTGGGGCCCTAGCCTTAAAAGTGGAATCTAACGGCAGCAATCAGTATGACGCTAATTAAAGGCAAGGGGCAGAATGTAAGGTAGTAGTGCGCAACCTGTATGTTGTGTGGCCTCTGTCATCTTGGTCACCAGTAGGTTAGGGACTACTCTTTGTTCAGTTCTTAAGAGCATTAATAATCCCTCCCAGATTACAATCCACAAGGTAGTCACTGATTGGCAGCTGTACACCATAGCAATGCAGGCACAGTAAAGTATACATTAGGCTCAGTTTATGTTGAGCATTAGGTAGCTCCGCTGCTGTGTCCTGATAATGGCATGACTGTACATTGTTTCATTGTATAGGTTATCTCCAGGTCGCAGCAGCATACAACATTCAGAAAGACAGTGCAGTCATTTTTAGAATCTGCAGCACCCTTTTATGCCCAGTATTAAAGGGAATTTGTCAGCAGGTTTTTGCTATGTAATCTGAGGACATGATGTAGGGGTTAAAATACTGAATTCAGGGATATGTCACATATTAGGCTGTGATTGTTGTTTCCATACAATGAAGGTTTTATCAGTAGGAGATTATCATTGCCCAGACAATACAGGGCTCTAAGCACTGACCTGATCATGCTCTCTCCTCTGATAAGCAGCTCACTCTAAATATAAAATGTACACAGAAAACTTTTTGAGCTCTGTGACATGCTATAATTTAGAACTCTGGTTGTCTCATAACTGTTTCACCCAGTAAAGTGACATAATTGGAAGCAGGGTGTCTTTTCCTACATTATGCTGCACTCAGATAAGGAAGCAAAAATCTGCTGACAGATTAAATCAGGATATGCACTTGGAATACATCTTTGAACACATGAAGGGGAAGATTCCCTCTGCGCACTCTCACAGATACCGGTCCTATTAAAATTATAGGTTTTTCAGTGTAATAAAACCACAGCCATTGTACTATAGTGATTGCCTCCCTAGTCAAAATGAATTTGATTAAAAATATATATATATATACAGGTTTGACTTGAGTACCAAGTATAATGGAAGTCAACAGGAGACACAAGCATTTTTCTGGAAGAAGCTATTATGGAAAAATGCTAAAGTTCCCCATTGACTTCCATTATACTTGGTACTTGAGTTGAGCCCGTCCAAGCATCTAACCTGCTCATTTCGAGTACCGCTCATCCAAGCATGGTAGTGCTCGCTCATTACTGTTAGGAATGTAGCTATCACAACTTCTAAATTATTTTTTATTAACTTTTTGATCAAGGAAAACCATTTTAGGAGTGCAAATAAGGGATAGACATATTATAGATAGACTATAGACATTATTGATGCACCCTTTGTGGCCAAACAGGAGACCAAGGAGTAAGGGGGGCAACTTCTACCTTTAAAGCAGGTAGAATTGGGCATTATTAAAAACTCTTGATCTACAAAGGGCCCATATATCATTCTTGCACAGGAGCCTTCTTGTGTCTGTGTATGCCAGTGGTCCAAACACATATTACATTCTAACCACTTGTTGGACACATACAGCATAAACACATACAGTATAAACATGTCCCAACAGAATGTTGAAGAGATAGGCTTTTAATAAGGCGGGTCAAACTACAGTATAAAGAACTCTTTCAAAAAAGTTTTTCTAAAGATCCTTTATGATATGCAAATGAGCGCAGGGACTAGTCACAAGGGTGTTACTTCCTGCGCTCATTCCGCCCTCTTAGCATGTTAGCAAACCCACAGGTGTGTGGTAACATGCTATTCAATGCTCATTACCTAGCGTCATCAGCAGTGACGCACGTACTTGTGTATGTTGTCAGACGCCGGGCAGTGCGCATGATCAGAAGTACCGGCACTTCCAGGCATGAGCCCTAGACCTCTCTGAAAGCGGGACCCGTACACCTAGCTTCATAGTCTGCATGACCAGAAGTGTAGGGCATTCTGATCATACGCACTGCCCGGCGTCTGACAATGGACACAAGTATGCAGGTTACCGCTGATGATGTTAGGCAATGGGCATTGAATAGCTTGTTAGCATGCCCCTGTGGGCATGCTAACATGGTAAGAGGGTGGAATGAGTGCAGGAACTAACGCCCTTATGACTAGTCCCTGTGCTAATTAGTATATCATAAAGGATCTTTAGAAATACAGTACTTTATCCTAAAGATCCCTTTACCTATGCTACTAGATACAGGGACAGATAAGCAGGGATTAGCAATATCCACCCAGAAATGCTTGGAGTTCTGGTTGCATATTGAACCTGACAGGTTCCCTTTGTTTGCTGTGGTTATATTTTCTGATCATAAATTGCTGAATGGAAATTTGTCATGTTGTACATGCAATCAAATCTGTAGAGATTATGGTATAAACAAGGAGAAGTTGAGCAGAATGATATAGGTTTCGTAAACAAGATTGAGTATAACTTTATTCATTAAAATCCTTGGGGTCTGAAAACATACGAGTCTAGTGGGTGGTTCTCCTAGTGATTGACAGCTGTCTCCAGTGTACCCCAACATCAGTCCTAAAAAGCCACCAACATATCATATTTTCAGGATTTCCCAAGTGAAACTTCCACTACCTATGCAATACCAAGGACACCCTGAAAACATGATCTGTTGTTGGCTCTTGTCTTGAGGACTGGAGTTGGGGAACATTGGCAGACACAGTCATAGAGGGAAGACTCCATCACTGAATAGGACTGCCCACTGGACTCATAAGCATACAAAGAACCGTGATTTCTCCCAAAAATGTATATCATTCTGATCAGTTTTTCCTACTCTATACATTCTGCCTGAGCATCAGATATTATTTTTAACATGATAGGTTCCTATTAAAGGATATTTGGCTGCTCTGAGCCCTCCAGTCATCTGAAAACTACTGGATGACCTGGTAGCAAAGGTTTAGTTCCTCTACTGTGTTATAAGATAGAAAATTAGACATTGCACAGTTCCCTTACAGACATGCCATGCCTCCATAGTAAAAGACACACTTTTTGGATATTCGGCAAAGAGATGAATTATACCTGCTTCACACATAGGCTTGCAGTGTATTCTATAGGGTAAAGTATTGAGGTTTATAACTAGCTATATCGTTCATTGGTTGGGATGAGGTCAGGTAAGACAAATCCAATGTCTCCGTGTTTTTTTTTTAATTAAAGCATCTATTACCCTGACATTGGATGCTATCGTATTTTTAGGAGCTTTTGCTTTCTGTCTGCTATCGATATTTCATATTTTGTAATTTCGCCGTTGTTAAAGTCCCTGTACATCGATTGAGCTCTACAAATGCAATTCAATAAAAAGTCATTTAGGAATAAAGTTATTTTCTCTCACTGCCTGGCTAGTACTAGCTACTTAGTTGTACATTGCTCATATATAATGTACGTGCTTACCTGCGGTCTGGTAGTATCGGGATTCTCCAGCCTTTTATTTGGCTTAGTTTTGAGTCAGAGAGTTCAATGGATAAAGGGAGTTTGGGCACCCATACAGTCATTTCTAATGGCGCACTGAGATGTTCGTAGGTAAAAACGGCTTGTGCATTCATTGAGCCCCTCGTCTCCTTTCCACTCACAAACACATAATCACAGCTACTGGACACCTGTAACAGAGAGAGGGGACGAGTTATTCAACGCATCGGATAGGGATCGGCATTTTAGTAAACTCTTTACTCTGGAATTGATGGGAATTTGCCTTTTCTTATTTAGTATATGGCCACATTCACACATCAGTTTTTTGTTTTATTTGTCTGTAAAACACGGACCGTTATTCTCTCCTCTGGCATCTGCTTTCTTTTTGCCTGAACTTGTTTTCATTGACAATTAGCAATGTTTATGTCAAAAGGCTTTTCCATTATTCATTTTGGAATGTTTAATATGATTTTCCAATGTAAAAATAGCACATTCATTTATACTCAACCTCTTCACTTTGATGCCCTCATTGTTTCTTAATCAAAAAAAAGTCTGTGGAGCCTCGGATGCACCTAGGATTCACTGTGTTTGCTGGCTGCCGGCAGTGTTTTCTGGCTGGTCTCCTTGAGATCAGTGATTGTTTTGTCTTGTTGGTCTACTAGGCATTGATCCCACCTGGCCAGAATCCTACTCCACACTGATGAGGGGCAATACCCTGAAACAGCTGTCTGTGGATGGATACCTGGCCTTGGTATTTCCCTTGTCATATCTTTAAACTCGTCAAAGAGTTGGATATTGACTGAAAGGGCCACTTAATATGGTGGTTATGGTGGTCTCCTTAAAAAGAGCCACTCTTTGGCTAGGTTCTTCCCGGAGGGATATCTGGCTATTTTTTGTGTTGCGACTCCTAACAGAGGCTCCACGGACCTTTTTTGATTTGCATACTTCCCAGGGGGCAATGCACCTAGGATTTCACTGTGTTGAGCGCCTTTGCTGGCTGCCGGTAGTGTTTTCTCTAGCTGGTCTCCCCGAGATCAGTGATTGTTTTGTCTTGCTCATTGTTTGTTGACATGTTGGTACATGAAGGGTCCTGGCTGTGTTAGGCTAGGTTCGCACACTGCGTCTTTTTGACGCTGCGTTTTTGGCCGCTAAAAACGCACAAAAACGCACCTGCGTCGAAAAATCGCATCAAAAAACGCATGCGTTTTTGCCACGATTTGGTGCGTTTTTGGCTGCGTTTTGCTGCATTTTTGATCTCTGCGTTTTGCTGCGTTTTTCCAATGCATTGCATGGGGGGAAAACGCAGAAAAACGCAGGAAAGAACTGAAATGTCCATTTTTTTTTTAAACTCAAAAACGCAGGTAAAAAAAACAGATGTGTGCGGACAGCAAAAATGAAAACTCATAGACTTTGCTGGGGAAGCAAAGTCCTGCAGTTTTGAGGCCAAAAACGCACCCAAAAAACGTGCAAAAACGCCGCGAAAAACGCACTGTGCGCACATAGCCTTATGGTATGTTCGCCGCACTATCAGTATTTGGAGTTTTCTGCATCTATTGGCTTAACTAGTGATTTTTTTTTATTAGTTTTTATTTCTTAAAGGTTTTGTCTCTTTTTAGTATGTCATTTTTGTTTTCTATACTTCCTTGCATTTCACTTTGACAAAACTTTTCTGATACAGTCATTTGTAGTTTACTTGCATTTTCTGTGTATTTCCTCTGCGGAAACCCACTAAAAACTCTTATGTGTACTTTATATGCAGATTTTCTGTATGTAATGCAATTCTAGGAGAAAAATCCACACATAAAACTGAACATACCCACAATAGAAATTAATTCTGCGAATTTTAATCATTTCAATCATGCCCTGTCAACAAAGCAAAGCAAAAGAAAAGCTGCTGGTCTGTCGCATTGATCCAATTTAGACAAAAGCCAGCATCTGCCAATGATCTTCAAAAACCTTCTCTTTATTAAGTCCATAAATTTAAAACATAGTCTTTTTCCGATCTACGCGTTTCGAGCAGAAGTCCGCTTAATCATGACACCATGATTAAGAACACTTCTTCTCGAAATGCATAGACCGGACAAAGTCTATGTTTTAAATTTATGGACTTAATAAAGAGAAGGTTTTTGAAGATCATTGGCAGATGCTGGCTTTTGTCTAAATTGGATCAATGCGACAGACCAGCAGCTTTTCTTTTGCTTTGCTTTGTTGACAGGGCATGATTGAAATGATTAAAATTCGCAGAATTAATTTCTATTGTGGGTATGTTCAGTTTTATGTGTGGATTTTTCTCCTAGAATTGCATTACATACAGAAAATCTGCAGGTTTTATGAAAATCATTGGATGATGTTGACTTTTTTCCTAGCTTGCATTATACTGCTCAGGAGCCAGCCTGAATCTTTCCATGAGCCGCACCCTTTAATATGTCTTGTTCCTCTATGGTGAGCTAAGCTGCTTTTCCTTTCTATGTTGATTTGATGTCAACAGAAGCCACAAAATTGCCATAA
The DNA here is from genome assembly GCF_048569485.1 of Anomaloglossus baeobatrachus. NCBI lineage: Eukaryota > Metazoa > Chordata > Amphibia > Anura > Aromobatidae > Anomaloglossus > Anomaloglossus baeobatrachus. Next base: position 457,225,510 of record NC_134354.1, read on the forward strand.
GAAGAGGTCTGTGCCTGCTGAGATCAACTTTGGGCATAAGAGGCAGGTAGTTAACAACTCCCTACATGTAAGTTATTAGGCCCATAAGAAAAAAAATTATATAGTCCCGGACAAGCCTTTTAAAGCACCACTCCAGAATTATTTTTTTTTTCAGCACTGGAGTGTTACTTTAAATCAAAGCCGAATTGGCGCCTTTATGAAGTGGGAAAAAAAATGTCATTGGCATTTGTTTTTCTCACTTTATAAAGGTGGCGGTACAGGGTTGAAACTCGTTGTGAATAAAAGCTTATTATCATCGTTGAAGAGTCCATATACTGCAGCAGCAAAGCCCACCTAGCATGTTTTCATCCAAAAGGATTCAGTAACATTGTGAGAGTATTGTTGATCAAACTTGCTTTGAATCATAAATCTTGGAAGCATGAATAAAAAAAAAAAAAAATTGGGGTAATAAATGTGTTTTTTGGAAATGAAAGACATTAAGACTGTCATGGTACATGCCCATCGCACTTAGTTTTCTGTTAAAAAAACGCACTTACCAATATCCCTGACATAACAAAATGTGATAGAGAATTATGAAAAAAGCTTTTATGATATTTCATTTTATCAAGTTCTTACATACCATGAAATGTTATTAAATGTACTAGAAGAACACTTAAAATATGGGCTCTCTTTGATGGAATATTTGAGTGTCTTTAGAAAATGAGGTTTCTAAAAAGTTGGAGTGTCTAGGTTATAGCTCTATAAACATAAAATTCACAGGTTTAGGAAACAGAGAGTACCGTACCATGCAGGATGTAACTTTTATGAAAATGGATTCCTACAACTATTGAGATGTGTTATAAAGGTGAACGCCAACTGAATAAATAGTATCAGTGCTGTACGGAAGAGAAGATGATGGAGTTAATATTTCCCCCTTCCTTTACTCTTAAAATTTCGGGATCATAAAAAGGTTTAAAGAATAGTAGAGGTTTTTTTTTTTAGAATTTGAAGCTTCGCCAAATTCTTCCTAAAAATATGATTTGCAGTGAATCAATTTGAAGTACTGAAATGCCCATAATTGTTCTGAAAAGACATGTATAACACTGTAAGGTATATTAGGACTGTATTGAACGCCTTCAAAGCTCTTTAATGTAAACTTAGCCTTAGGCTACATTCAGGGCCGGCGTCAGCACCCGGCATACCCGGGCAAATGCCGGGGCCCTGGAGAGCTGGGGGGGCCCACTCGGCCTCGTCACTTCAGCTACCCACTCTCCTTCAGTTCTGCTGCCCCCGGGCCAAGTTCTGAGGATCTCAGTCCTCGGCAGGAAACTATGGCTGCTAGTTTCACACTTGCGTTGCAAAAAGTGTAATAATAAAGGCCACGGATTCCAGTGAAATAAAGCGTTGCGTTAAGTTTTCTATAGTCGAGAGAGAGCCCTCATCATCACCGCACACATCTCGACATCACCGCACACATCCCAACATCACCGCACACATCCCGACATTACCGCACACATCCCGACATTACCGCACACATCCCAACATTACCGCACACATCCCGACATCACCGCACACATCCCGACATTACCGCACACATACCGACATTACCGCACAAATCCCGACATTACCGCACACATCCCGACATTACCGCACACATCCCGACATCACCGCACACATCCCGACATCACCGCACACGTCCCGACATTACCGCACACTTCCCGACATTACCGCACACATCCCGACATCACCGTACACATCCCAACATTACCGCACACATCCCGACATTACCGCACACATCCCGACATTACCGCACACATCCCGACATTACCGCCCACATCTTCACAGCACACATCCCGACATTACCACCCACATCTTCACCGCACACATCCTGACATTACTGCCCACATCTTCACTGCACACACACCGACACTACCGCACCCATCATCACCACACACACACACCGGCATTACCTCAGTGACGTCCCCGCTGACAGCGCGATTCACTTCAGTTGCTGCGTGGAGCTCACAGGAGCGACGGTGTTCTACTGCCGCTCCTGTCACCTTCATGTAACAGAGCTGGATGCGGGACCTCGTGTGGATTACGCCGGACCTGGAGGGGTATTTGGGGATTTTAATAAAGTGGTGAAAGAGGGTGTATTTTTTTGTCTTTTATTCCAAATAAAGGATTTTTTCGGGTGTATGTGTTTATTTACTTTCACTTACAGGTTAATCATGGAAGGTATCTCGGGGAGACGCCTGCCATGATTAACCTAGGACTTAGTGTCAGCTATGGGCTGCTGCCATTAACTCCTTATTACCTCGATTGCCACCGCACCAGGGCAATTCGGGATGAGCCGGGTTGAATCCCGGGACTGTCGCATCTAATGGATGCGGCAATTCCGGGCGGCTGCTGGCTGATATTTTTAGGCTGGGGGGCTCCCCATAATGTGAGAATACCAGCCTTCAGCCGTTTGGCTTTACCTTGGCTGGTATCAAAATTGGGGGGGGACCACACACCGTTTTTTTTTAATTATTTATTTATTTATTGTACTGCATGATATAGAACCGCCCACCGGCGGCTGTGATTGGTTGGAGTGAGACAGCTGTAACTCAGCATGGGGGCGGGTCTGACTGCAACCAATCATAGGTGCCGGTGGGCGGGGGAAGCAATGAATACAAGATTGAATAATGGACGGCCGGATTTTTCAATAGAGGAAGAACCGCCGGAGCAGTGTGATGGTGTCTGTATGTATGCAGCAGAGCTGTGTGTGTGTGTATGTATGCAGCAGAGCTGTGTGTGTGTCTATATATGCAGCAGAGCTGTGTCTGTATGTATGTATGCAACACAGCAGTATGTGTGTGTCTGTATGTATATATACAGCAGCAGTGTGTGTGTCTGTCCGTATGTAAGCAGCAGAACAGTGTGTGTGTCTCTGTATGTATGCAGCAGAGCAGTGTGTGTGTCTGTATGCAGCAGAGCTGTGTGTGTCTGTCTGCAGGCATGTATGATGTGTATCTATGTATGTCAGTATATATGACTGTATAGATTTGTCTGTTTATATGTATTTTGTGAGTTTGTCTTTAAATATGTATATGTACGTATCTGTGTATGTGTGTGTGTCTGCGTGTTTATGGGGCCCACTGGGACTCTTCCGCCCGGGGCCCACAAAAACCTGGAGCCGACCCTGGCTACATTCACACTTCCATGTCAATTTTCCTATCTGTCAGAATTGGACCGTTTTTTTCTCAAAGGGGCCAATAGCTGAATGGAATTACGCACGGGCCCATGTAACAGAGATTGTATAGCAGGGGAAAACTTTAAGGTTATAGATGTAGTATTTTTGGTGAAGATAAGGGGGAAGGGGTGTGATGAGAAAAATAAATGAAAAAGTATAGCAAATGTAGGTAGACTGCATATTATAACAGAGAAATAATAAATAATACAGGTTTCCTGTTTGGAAAATGGCTTTTGGTGAAGATGTACAAAAATGATCCAATTTTTGGAAGCAGTTTTAAGTTATTTACTCTCTACACTAGAGGTACACTATAGCTATAGAACACAATGGATAACAAGGTGTGTGGCTGTCAATCAGCAATGGCAGTGTGGCAGCAAGCCTGCAGTATAAAGGATCATTTGACTGACAGTAAGATGTACAGTTGCGTACGGCCAGCATTTTCAGCCCTGGCAGGGGTAGCAGTAAAGGATAGCCATAAATCACAATGGACATTCAGGACATGTATGGATGTTTACTGGAATTGGCAGTGACAGTAACTACAAATTATAGAGTATAAAAGGACAGGCAAGGAGATATCGAGCTGTGTAGGGTCAACATTGGCAGTTCAGCAGTAGAAGTGCATTGTGGATACCGTATAACATGATGCATGGTGGGATGTGTTAGGCTCTGTGCGAACAGCAGAACATTACAGAACATAACTGCCAGGCAGATCCCATTGCTAAACTAATCATGGGCATCAGCTGTAGGTGAATGAAAATCCACAATGATCCATGCTTGATTTATTTTAACAAATATAAGTTTTCCACTCCTGTGAACGACTATTTGTTCTGCTTGGGGATGACAAAGCCACCCATCTAACTGAATACACTGTTTAACATGGAGCATGTACACCACACTTTGCCCATGGCAACCTGAACCTATTCCACGATTGGTTTGATCTGCTGAGTCAAACGTCCATGTGCTTACAGTATAATCTCGAGAATGGATTGGACACAGTCCAGGTACGAGTTAACGTGACTTGTTCAGCCGGTGAATCTCTGATTGTTGATGTGAGTCAGGTTCGTGCAGTGGCAGATAAAACATCTGGTTCATTGAATCATATAATTGCAGCTGCTTCTACTGGACTACTTTCTGTAGCTGTACTGCTGTCAAAGATGGAGAAGCATTAGCTAAGTATATATTGGTTAGCTCACAAGCAATTAACCATGGAGCTTGCCAACTTACCAACATGACTGAGGACCATGTTGATACACTTTCGACATCCCACTGTGACATTATTTTTCAATTTTACACTGACTGTAAGGGGCACTTTGCACACTACGACATCGCAGGTGCAATATCGGTGGGGTCAAATTGAAAGTGACGGACATCCGGCGTCGCAGGCGATATCGTAGTGTGTAAAGCCTTTTTGATACGATTAATGAGCGCAAAATCGTCGTAATCGTATCATCGGTGTAGCGTCGGTCATTTCCATAATTTGGAATTGCCGATGTTACGATGTTGTTCCTCGTTCCTGCGGCAGCACACATCGCTGTGTGTGAAGCCGCAAGAGAGAGGAACATCTCCTACCTGCGTCCTGCGGCTCACGCCAGCTATGCGGAAGGAAGGAGGTGGGCGGGATGTTTACGTCCCGCTCATCTCCGCCCCTCCACTTCTATTGGCCGGCTGCCGCGTGACGTCGCTATGACGCCGCACGACCCGCCCCCTTAATAAGGAGGCGGTTCGCCGGCCAGAGCGACGTCGCAGGGCAGGTGAGTGCATGTGAAGCTGCCGTAGCAATAATGTTCGCTACGCCAGCTATCACCATGATATCGCACCTGCGACGGGGGCGGGGGCAATCACGCTCGGCATCGCAAGCATCGGCTTGCGATGTCGTAGTGTGCAAAGTGCCCCTTAGCCTTGCCCCTGCCTCTGTCTGAAGTAACTCATTGTCCTTTTTCACATGTACCTGCTGTTTCTCCTTCGCCTCCTCCTTCTTTTCTTTCTCTCCCTCCTTCACCTCCTCCTGCATGTAACATTGTCCTTGAGGGTCCCCAACTGCTCAGAGTGGCAATAAACATGGAGCAGTGGTTTTTCTTACTGTTGCTTCCTTATGAATGCTTTTTCAAATATAAATATAAGGGGAACAACATTGTTGATGCCTCATTTGTCCCTATTGACAAATTTAGTAGCCTCTTTAATAGACTTTAGCAGATGACAAGCATTCTTCAACAGCTGCTAATGGCAGATAGCAATGTAATCCACATTTCAATATTTCAGTTTGCCTGCTGAATGGTATAATCAGTTACTGCTCTAGTTGGAACTGCTCCATAGTATAACATTGGAGTGATTGCTATCTGATAAAACATTGGATCACGTGGAGAGGACTGTGGAAAAACCAAGCGCAAATAGGGTTTTACCCCAATATGTACGGGGTGGGGAGGGGGGAGTAAGAATACTCACCAAGTGTAGTTGTGAAAGTCACAACTACTATAACCGCATGTATTGTGGATCCCAGGCAGCAGCCACCAGCAGACAGCAGATCACAGAGAGTAAAAGAGGAAGGTGTTCACTTGCTGCGCCAAAGAGATCACTCCAGCAGATGTTCAGATTAATGTCACTTTATTAATCATATGGGTCATTGGATAGCACTTGTCAGAGTTAAAAGCAAATGTGAACAAACCCTAACAGTGAGTTCATTCTTTTTAGGAGAATATCTATATGGGCATAATTATTCAGTAAATATTAGTTTGCAAAATTAATATGCAATTAAATAACAATGTCAATTTTCCCATCTCAATTGTTTATTATCATCTGTTAAAGTGAGGATAATAATCAAGCAATGAAAATGTACAGAAATACATTTCTGACATTTCAATAAAAATATCTGTGACCAATATAGCTTCCCTTCTTTTCAATTACAGCAATAAGTCATCCAATCAAGGAGTCCTGTCATATTCTTAATCTGGTGATGATTAACTTATTGGGCAGCACCAATCAAAGCCTCCCATACACACTTCAAAGTTCAGAAAGGTGTACTGTTTTCCTTCCTAATAAATCTACTGTTCAAGAAGAATCTACAAGTTCTCAATGAGGATTAGGTCAGGTGAGGAAAGGGCCACATCATTATGCTTTCAAGCTTAAGGCTTTTACTGGCTAGCCAAGCAGTGGAGTATGTCAATGTATGAAATGGAGTATTGTCCTACCTACACAGCATGGTTTACTTGAAAAATGCATACTTTTTCCTGTACCACTGCTTGAAGAAAGTGTCTTCTTGTCATGTCCCGTCCCATGACTTGGAAATCATAAGGTATTGTATAATCATTGTATTGTTTCTGTTATGTTACTATATAATAAGGTTTGCTTTTAGAAATTTGTCCTCCCTCTCTACCTGTAGCTGCTCTGATGTCAGTAACCCATCCCTTCTTTATTCTGCGCACGTCAGCCATGTTAGAAGCTCATGTCATTTCATCCCTGGTTCACAATAGTCCTTTTAAACTAATGTAATTGTACATACCGTAAATACAAGAACTCAGCTTGAAAATAAACCCCTTCTTTTGGAGTACTACATGTGAATAATGGTATAAGAGACAATCACAGAATTGGTGGCTCAAGCACCCTATCCATGCAGCTTAGTTATAGAGTCAGAACTGTAAAATCTGCCAGATATATCTGTCTGTAAAATCTGCCAGATATATCTGTAAAGCCAGACTACAGCTTCCATAGTGACACAGCATTAGGCAAATTAAATCATAGCAGAGTCTCCTTCAGCATAAACCCTGCTAGGAATCAAGCAGCCCACAGCACTACATAGATCCTTTTTGCTTGTAAGTTACTATGGCTGAAGGAAAACCTCTATGGTCTTTGCAAGACCTACAATCAGATGAACAACGTTTAGATCTCAATCCACTTATGGTAAAAAGTGATGAGTCACATCACCATCTCTCAGCCTGCTTCTCACAAGCTACCACTAGAGGGAGCCCCAGAACAGCAGTGTGCAGTTCATGACCTACATACAGAGACAAGTGAAAAAATACATTACTTCTCTTGGAAAATGTATTATACAAGATTCTCTAGATGAACTGCAAAGTTTCAAGCAACTTAATTCTTTGAGAGATCAACAACAAAATATGGGCTAGAGCAAAAACCAGATAAATAGTCCAAACATATTAATGAAAATATAAAAAATGCTTATTAAGACATAAAAATGACATAAATGACAAAAGAATTACATAAATTAGAGGTCAAGGAGGAGTAAAAAGTAAAAAACTCGTGGGAGTAGGATAAACACTAGGTAATTATATGTAAATTACCGGCCACAAATAAAACAATGGATGAATAGCAATTAGCCTATCTGTATAAATGATTTCCACCCCATCAACAGCATATAGATGGGAGAGTATAGTATATAATTATAGTACCCATGCAAAACCTCCTTCCTTGAGAAAGCACTGGTGGCGAAACGCGCGTCAAATTGCGTGCGGGGGTCTCTTATATGGGTAAGCTTCAACCTCTGACACTGAAGTTTTGCATGGGCACTAAAATTGTATGCTATACTCTCCCATCTATATGCTGTTGATGGGGTGGAAATCATTTATACAGATAGGCTAATTGCTATTCATCCATTGTTTTATTTGTGGCCGGTAATTTACATATAATTACCTAAATAGGGTAGCCTCAGGAGTTTTTTTTACTTTTTACTCCTCCGTGACCTCTAATTTATATAATTGTTTTGTCATTCATGTCATTTTTATGTCTTAATAAACATTGTTGATATTTTCATTAATATGTTTGGACTATTTATCTGATTTTTGCTCTAGCCCATATTTTGTTGTTGATCATTCCTCTGAGTGGTTCATACCAGAAAAAATGGAGGGGTTCTTCTCATTTTGAGGAGACCCTCGACATTGTTAAACTGTTTATGTGCTTAATGAATCTTGTATTGATTAATTCTTTGAGAGATCTTACAGTACGTGATATTAACTATGAAAGAGGGAAGAATCATACAAATACCAGAGACAGTTCACATTTCTAGATATATCAAGCACTCAAAGTGACCATCTTGATAATACTATTTAAAATATTCAACTTTTAGTGAGCAGCTTATAAGAGCATATGCAGACATTGAGACTACTAAGATACAATCCGCCTTTACACAAAAGAAAACATAAATGGAAGTGAAAGAGATGGAAACAGGAAACAAGAAGGCAGAAAAAAGATGCTTTCAGAGCGGAAAAAGTATGCAAGAAGGCAGAAATGGATACTTTGGAAGTGGAAGCAGAATGCAAGAAGCCGGAAATGGTTGTGGAAGCAGCCCACAAGAGGGCAAAAATAGAGGCACTAGAAAAGGAATGTGAGCATGCCACAGCCATGGCAAGGTTAAAGATCCTGGAACAAGCTAGCAGCAGGACTCAAATGCCAGCATCAGTTTATGCAAAATGGATGCAGACGACCCTCTTAATCGCTCAAGAGACTATGTGCTAAGCCAAAATAACACACCCCTGACCTCAATCCTGACAGCAAAGACATTTCTCAAAAACAACAGAATGAAGATCTTTCTTTAACACTCTGCATTCAAGGGCAGTACAATGTGCTATCAATGCCTCATCCTGAAATTCCTTCATGCACCAGAAAGTACCAGGCCCCTGTATCTCAGCAAACTCAATGCATTGACGCCTACTGTACATGTAACCAAATAAGCTGGTGAGTCACTATACCCCTAACAACCACATAGTTCCAGCTTCACATGTTGAAGATCAAAAAAGTTACTGGACTAAAATGCCTATGCCATACCATACTTTCCCATATTTCTTTGTAAAGATGCTAGAGACCATAAGAATAGCACTTTTCAGCCAACAATTGTTATTCTAAAAACCCAAAAAACTCGTGTGTCTGACTTTGCAAGGTACATGATTTACCATGAACTTACTAAGACGGTTCTCACAAGGTTGGACAATCAACCTGAGAGCTACAGAGGTTTCAAGTATGCCTTTGTAACTGTAATTAATGACCTTGACATCACTGTTGCTGAAAAGCTGGACCAGTAGGTGGCTAGGACCACAATCCAGAGAGCGGGTCGAGAGATTCAGATACGTCCACATCAGGAATCTAACAGCTGGCCTCATGGCTGCATGGGAGAGACTAGAACAAAGCTTTGGCAGTTCCAAAGCCATAGAAAAGACATTTGTCAAGCGACTACAGGATTTTCTAAAAATATCCAGTAAGGACAGTGGAAAATCGCAAGAGCTTAGTCATCTACTGTTAGAGCTCCAGCTGGCCAAGGCAGACATGCGCCTACCTGGATTCAGCAATAGTTTCTAAGGTACCACATAATATCCAAGAAGGGTGGACCACACTCGGCTCAAGATATAAAAGGAAACATTAAGTCTCCTTTCCTCTGTTCTCCTACTTCTGTGAGTTTATAAAAAATATGGCAGAGTATAAGATTGACCCAAGTTTTTCCTATGGAAAACCCAGCAGCCATGCTTTGTCTCCCCCTAAATATCTAAATATGTGAGTTCACATTCAAGCAACATAGACCGCTGAGGTCCAGTGTCAGTGAAAATGACTGATATTGTCTGCATCAGTTCCAGACAAGAGCGACAGTGAAACATTTGAACACCCTAATCGTCTGTGTCCCATTAATAAGAAGCCATTTTCCATAAAGAAGTGCATTGGCTTGAAAAAAAAGCTCCATGAATGCAAGGAGCAACTACAGGAGTTTTGAGTATGTTGCAGGCCTTGTGCTTCTATTGAACACTTTGTTAAAAACTGTAATACTGCAATCAATTGTTTGGAGTCTGAAATCAAGGACCAGTTACAAGTGCTCCATCCATCCCAATCTAACTCAACTCTGCTTATGCTCTCTCCCACCACAGGTAATGGTGGGGAGGATACAAATCTAACAGCAAGTCTTACTACAATATCTTCTTCATGCAAAGTAGTCTGCAAAGAATTCCTGTGGGACAAGTCAGGTGCAAATATACGGTATGCCTGGTGAACGTATATCCCAAGCATCAACCAGAGAAAACTGTAAGGGTGTATGTTATTCTGAAAGATCAAAGCAACCAATCATTTGCAAAGTCAGAACTCTTTGATTTTTTTAACGTTAACAGAATTGCTTACCCTAACACTATAGGCACCTGCAGCAATGTTACAGAGATCTACGGGAGAAAAGCCAGTGGTCTTATGGTAAAATATGTTGAGAACACTGTGGAGATACCCCAACCTAGGAGTGCAATCAGATACCTTCCAATAGGGATGAAATCCTAATGCAAGAGGCTACTCTTCATCACCCTTATCTGAGGGCTATAGCCAACAAGATGAGCAAAAGTTTAACAATATTTTGAACTTTTGACTTTCAGGCTCCATATCTCACCATCCACTACATCTGTGAGCAATAGACTACCTTAATTTTATAGACAACCATCTCGGCTATCGTATACATAAATTTGACTTGCAACTATTTAGCATATGATCAGTTATGCAAATTCATGTCATGTCACTGCATTGTTACTGTTTTGCTTCTGGTATTTCAAAAATATTTTTCTTACTGAATACTACAAATTACAACCTGTTCTCATATTTCCAAATACTTCAGTTTATTATTGGGCTTATTCCCAACCAAAAGGTCACTGGTTTGAATTGAGGAGCAGCCATAAACAAGATTTTCCAAGAAAAGAGAAACAGCATCATCCAGTTCATCGATATCCGTCTCACGGCTAAAAAAAAATGGCAAATTGCTTCATGTGAGTGCCATGACAGGTAAGTCCATCCTTCCAAGCAAGTGTCGTGGGTGGAGGAGGGGACGCTGCGCTCTCCCACTGCTCAGGTCCGGCCGCTGCTGCTGCGGCTGCTGCTCGGTGGTGGCTCGAGCGGTGGGCCGGATCCCGGGGACTCAAGAGGCGCTCCTCGCCCATGAGTGAAAAGGGTGGGGATTGGATTGTGGGGCTTTGGGTTATTGTCCATGACGCCACCCACGGTTGTGGTGATATTGGTGACCCCACCGCTGCTCTGGACGGGGATCCCGGGAGCGATGACTGGAAGCAGCCTGGATGTTAGTTCTGCCCTCTGTGGGTAGGGGGTTGGTTGTCCCGGTGATGGGGTAGGGATGGATGGCAGGCGGGTTACGGGGCCTGGCGAGGTGCAGGGTCGCGGGGGCAGCGCTGTGCCGCATGGCACGGTGGTACTCACTCAGCCAATGATGAGGACACAGTTCTCGGTAAAACACATGGCTGGATGGACGGGTCCCACAGACGGCTGAGGTGTTTCTCCTCCCGGCAGGTTGATGGTGACTGCCTTTCCCTGCACCTGTGTAACGTGTACGGTTCCAATGGGTTCCCACCGGTAACCTGCTCCCCAGCTTGGATGGGTGCTGAAGGAGCCCCTTTTGCCCGCAGGCTCTGGCCCTGGGAACTTTAGCCTTGGCGGTGACTGTGTTTCCCTCTCTCGGTTGGACTGTTGCCTTCTGATGGGACTTGGCTGCTGGGAAACCCAGGAGGTTCCCTTCGCTAACGGATTTGGCAAATTCACGGCGACTCCTAGCCTTGCCGAGGTCCGTACGTCCCTGCCGGATGGTGCTGGCTTCTCTTTGCGTACCGGTCCAGTTCCGCCGGGCCACCGCCTCTCCGCGGTCCTTACAGTTAGCTCCAATAGGCCACTCCTGCAGACGGTCACCACCGTCAGCCAACCTTGCTGATCCGTCCGGGCTACACACCCGGACCAACTTCTGTCTGCTCAACTGCTACTTCCCTCCTTCCACTTTCACTTCCAACACTCAACTCCTTACTTTTCCCACCTCCAGGACTGTGAACTCCTCGGTGGGCGGGGCCAACCGCCTGGCCCACCCCCCTGGTGTGGACATCAGCCCCTGGAGGAAGGCAACAAGGGTTTTTGTCTGACTTCGGTGTGCCTGACCGGGAGTGTGGGGTGTGTTGGTGTTGTGCTTGTGACGTCCTGGCTTGTCCAGGGCACAACACAAGAGGTGGACATTCAGGCAAAATATCGGAGTCAACAAGTTGGTACATCACAAGGTCTATCAGTTCTGACAAAGAAGACAGTGGAAGTGGCTCATAAGCTTCATAATACTGAGGTCACAGATATCCATGCAAGCACCATGCGACGTATGTAACAGAAGTCTGGAATGGTGGCCTGAAAAAAAGGTGAAGAAGCCTCTACTTCAATATCGTCATAAGAAGAGATGGCCCAAATTTGTAAAAAAAATACAAAAAATGGACAGTGGAAGATTGGAAACAGGTGAGTTGGAGTGATGATATGAAAGTCAATAGACAAGGCTCTAATGAGGGCAAATGCGTCTGGAAGAAATAAGGGAAAAAGAGGCTAACAGATTGAGAAATTGAAGGAACTGTCCAGTTTGATGAAGCCTGATGATATGGGGTTGTTTCACAGCAAAAGGTGTGGGATACTTGACCAGGATCAATGGTGGTCTCAATTCTGAGCTATATGTGAGTATCCTACAAAACAAGTTTCTTCGTTTACTCGAGTACTATGGGTATTAAAAAGACATCATAGTGTTCCAGCAGGACAAATACCCTGGTCCATTGGCCACATTGGTACTCAGTGGCTGCTGGACCTGAGTCCTGTAAACCTCTCACTATCTGCCAGCATCCCCGGTACATCTTCTGATTTTTGGGCCCAGTGCAATGTCATTCATGTATCACACCAACTAATCAGAAGAAGTGCTGGTGATGTGTAATTCTCATGGTCGGTGTAGGGGCAGCGAGCAGGTTTAGAGAACCAACTGGACCACAGGGGGGACCCGAGCTTACTCTTTAGTGGAAGGGGCTTAATTAAGCACCTACTGCGAGGCGGACGCCAGGTACCACTCCCATAGCAGTGAACGGGACTGTGGCAGCTGACCCTCAGGACAGGAGACGGACTATAGGCACAGGTGCCAACAGGTACAGACAGGTTGGCTAAAGCAGACAGGCAGGTGGGTATAGACAGATATGGTGGGCACAGCAGGGCCAGATAGGTATGGGAAGGCAGGTACAGATTAATAACACTGTGATAACTGTACAACACTGTGATAACTGTACAGAAGCACGGGAACCTGACACTAGCTAGCAGCAGACTAGTATACTGACTAACTAAGGTCATTGTACAGGCACCTCCCCTAATGGGAATGTGCCATAAATACATAGTGCCTCTCAGTCATAGTCTGAGAGGTTTTTCCTGGAAAGGAAATACTGCACCGGACCTTTAAGTGTATGGCCGGTACACACATACTAGGTGTGTTTCTGGGGAGCTTATGCCACGTGCACAGGCCCGGAGAGCAGAGAGGACAGCAGCACACATGGAAAACCGGAGGAGTGCAGGGAAGGATGTGACCCCATCGGGGTAGTAAGTTGGACATCCCTCCAGGGACGCAAGCGCTACAGGATGTTAGTAGTTAGTGACATGGCCGATGGCCAGGGACCTGTGAATATTTTTGCTCAACTCTTAGTGTAGATCATGTAAAATGCCTTATGTTCTTAAAATATTACATTAAAACATTACTTATAGACATGTCAATAGATACAAATACATATAATATCATCTGAATTCAGTGTTGAGAAAACAATAGCTTCAATAGTATATTTTAATTAAATGATAGACTTCAAAATAAAATATAAAAGTAAATTAAGGCTTAATTTTTTTAACTTTTATAACATCATCATTGTTCACAGCCCTTTACAGACATTATCATTACTGTCCCCATTTCGGCTCACAATCTAAATTCAAGGAAACCCAAGCAAGTATAGAGAGAATATAAAATTCCTTGCAGCTGTTGTCCATGGTGGGATTTGAACCTAAGGGCGGCTTTGCACACTACGACATCGCAGGTGCGATGTCGGTGGGGTCAAATAGAAAGTGACGCACATCCGGCGTCACTTGCGATGTCGTAGTGTGTAAATCCTAGATGATACGATTAACGAGCGCAAAAGCGCCGTTATCGTATCATCGGTGTATTCTCCGACATTTCTATAATGCCGGTGCAGCGACAGGTACGATGTAGTTTCTCGTTCCTGCGGCAGCACACATCGCTGTGTGTAAAGCCCCAGGAGCGAGGAACATCTCCTACCTGCCTCCCGGCTGCAATGAGAAGGAAGGAGGTGGGCGGGATGTTTACATCCTGCTCATCTCCGCCCCTCCGCCGCTATTGGCCGCCTGCCGTGTGACGTCGCTATGATGCCGCACGACCCGCCCCCTTAGGAAGGAGATGGATCGCCGGCCAGAGCGACAGTCGCACGGCAGGTGAGTGCATGTGAAGCTGGCGTAGCGATAATGTTCGCTACGCCAGCTATCACAACATATTGTACCTGCGACGGGGGCGGGGACTATCACGTGCGACATCGCAGCATCGGCTTGCGATGTCGCAACGTGCAAAGCCCGTCTAAGACTGGACCCCAGAGCTGCAGCCACCATGCTGCTGTAAGTGTATGTAGCACTAAGGTATGAAGCATCTTTGCCATTAAAGTTCTGTTATTGAAATATCAATCTTGTTAATGTAATGCAGTTAACAGAGGTAGTTCAAATTGTCCAGGATAATGTCATTTAATCCACCTATCTTTCCGTTTTAGAACAAACTTTTTCTAACAAATCACAGATGTCTATGAAAAGACATGAAAAGTGCACCGACTTATATGATCAAACCAGAGCGCACAGCACGGACTGAGGGATGTGCCGTCCTTTGTCCCTCTGCAGCATGTACTTTGATAAGACCAGTGTGTGTGAAGTCTGCACATAGCATTGTCCACAGAGATTATTGATATCAAAGAACGTCTTTGTCTGTGCACTATACTGTATTATGTAGTAGAGGTTGTGCAGCCGGACAGAGGAAAGGCGGGCTTGACTGGTTGGCTGGATAGACATTTATTAGATTCTAGAGAGTCCTGAAGTGACTCGATTTGACAGCTGAAGAGAGCATTAAAGGGGAAATTATGCTTGCTTCCAACAGCATCCATCCCTAGACGGTAAGCAGGATACAAATACATCAAAAACATAATTTATGTTTCAATGACATCCCATACAGAGTAGTCTAAAAGAATGTCAACACCTCTGACTGGAGGTGTTTTTTAGGAAATGTGGGTGACAGGTTTGGTGAATGTAGTGCTAAAGTTTTGGATACTTGGGAAAGAAATGGTGTATCTCTAAAATGAAAATGGGTATAACAGCATGCTACCGCCATCCCTTTAAGGCTTCTTTCACACATCAGTGGAAAAACACACACGTTTTTCACTGAAGAGTTAAAGGTGCATGTGGCCCTCCGTGTGCCATAATCTCTGTGTGCTATCCGTGATAGTAGATGGAGATCAGGCTCTTATACTCACCTGTTCCCGGCACTGCTGTCCGTGGTGCTGAAGTTTCCTGCAATGCTGTGTCTGGCTGCTGTTGTCTCCCCGCTGATGTTACTTCCGGGTCAGCAGTGCAGTGAATATGTATGAGCATAATTAGCCGGCCTGAAAGCAGGAGATAGCAGCAGCTTAAGACAGCATCGCTGGAGATGTGCGAGTTTAAAAAGCCTTTTATTTTAAATGTACATGTTTTCTCTGATATGTGTTACACAGATCACATCACTGTGTGGTCCGTGTGACATCAGTGATGCCAGAGGAAAACGGACATGTCTCAATGGGTCTGCGCACACGTCAATGATTTTTCACTGACCGGGTTTCCATGCGGAGCACATACATGTCCATGTGTTCTGCACGGAAACATGGTCAGTGAAAAATCACTGATGTGTGCGCAGACTCATCGATTTTAATGGGTCTGCGCATGTCCCGGATTCTGGCACGTAAAAAACTGCAACATATGTTCCAGAATCACTGATGTGTGAAGGGGGCTTAAATGAGATATTTACAGTTGTCTCATGATGAGGACCAGCCTGGTGATTCCACACATTGCTCTCAGGCTTGTGGGGTCCTTCTAATGCTTAACACATTTGTAACATTAGTAATAGTTAGTGGTATACTATGAGTTGGTGTGATCAGCCACTTCAAGGCTGAGCCGTTATTGCCTTGAGCACTTAGGTAACCAGGTAGCTTTTTTTTCCACAAGGGTATCAGGAAAAATTGCACCATAAATTTATTCTGCAATTTCTTTTCAGTATGCTGATACCTTATATAAGGTGGAAATCAATTGTTTGGGCGCACGGCAGGGCTCGGGAGGGAAGGAGCGCCACTTGAATTTTAGAGCGCACAATTGTCTAGAATAGATAGTGGACATCATGTTGCATTTGGAAAGCCATCCATGTGAGGGCTTGTTTCTTGCCAAACGAGTTGACATTTATATTGGTACCATTTTTGGCCACATAACATTTTTGGAACGTTTTTTATTCTCATTTTTGGTAGGTAGAATTAACATGAAACAATAATTCAAGAATTGTTTTTTGCGATTTTTTTTTTTATGCTGCTCACTGTTTGGTAAAAGTATATACACAGGTTACAGCGATACCACAAATTTGTCATTTTTTTATGTTTTGCCGCTTTTACACAATAAAAACAATTTTTTAGAATTTATTTTTTTTCCATTGCTGTATTCTCAGAGCTATAACTTTTTTATTTTTCCGCTAATGGAGCCATGCAAGACAAGATTTAGTTTTCAGTAATGCCATTTTTATTTATGTTCAACTTTTTGATTGCATTTTATTCCACTTTATTTTTCTGCAGTATGATGAAAAATCATTTTTTGATGGATTTTTTTTTTAAAACTGTTCACTGAAGGGGTTACATAGTGTGACAGTTTTATAGATCAGGTTGGGCCGGACGCGGTGACACCAAATATGTGTCCTTTTTGTTGTTTATATTTCAATAAATATTTTTGTTTATCATTTTTTGTCTTTTTTTTTTTTGCATTTTGCAAGTTTTATTTTTTACTTTAGTTACCTTTTATAACTAGTCCCTATATTGGACTTTCACTTTTCTTAGTCTGATCGCTGGTATAATGCATTGCCATGCAGCAGCATAATAATGCATTATACTAGCAGTGTCAGGCTTCAGATCGCCTATCAGACCCTGCTGCAGACTGAGTCTTACAAGCCACCGTACATAGCAGACCAGGAGGTCATCATGTGCCCTCCTGTTGCCATGACAATCCTCAGGTCCTCTGTGATTGTGACACAGGAGACCCGGGAGAGGTAAAAGAAGCGGCTCTCTGTACCTCTGAAACTTCTATGTGCCGGTGATCTCTATTGATCGCTGCACATAGGCAATCACAAAGGGTTAATATCACCAAGACCTGATCCAATCGAATCCTGGTGATGTCTCTGGGCAGAACTATCAATCTGCACCGGAAACCCGGTGATGGTAGCATGCAGGGGGTCGCGATCCCCTCCTGACCGCAGACCGTTGATAAACTTCCGCTCTGCACAAAGCCCAGCAGAAGCGGACATTTATATGCCGTCGGCGGTCCTGAAGCAGTTAAATCTGAAACTCCCAAGTGACCCTTTTGTAAGAACTGACCATATATTAGCGATTTAAAAAATTTTGTCTTTTGACAATGACACTGCCTTTACAGATACAAAGTTATGATGGACAATTAATTATCAGTATCTGCTTTGATATGTAGCCTGGTTGGCAGATACAATTTTTCACAGGTATGTCTCTTTGATTGCTATCTATCAATCGCACCCATGTTATGAAAAGGCACAAATAGGCCAAAAAGTGACTTAATTAGCCATTTTTGGTTGTCAAAAATATTGAGTATAGGTTGGCTTAAAACATATCAGTGATTAACAAGATTTATAAATGTATATACACTGTATAGATGTGACAAGTAGGAACTACACAGATGATCTAAAATCATCCAGCAACTGGATACAAATGGAGACAGGAAGTATCCAGCAGTGATCCAGAGGATGCTGGGAAGCAGTGAGTGTGTATTTGCCTCTCTGCAAAAGGAAATGTGTTTTTTTTTTGCAAACAAGGAGTAGTGCTCAGAAAGTTTAGTGTATGTATCCTGAGAAGAGTCAAGCTATAGGGGCAGGCCAGTACAGAAAAGAGACTGTCAGGAATGGAGAATTGCCAGGACAGTTCAAGCGCAAACACTTTGAGTAGAAGTATAGTGGAGAGAAGTAACAGAATACAGGACTCACCCCTCCTCCTCACCTTACTGCATGATAAGGTACAGTGTTCTGCTCTGTGTACATCCACATTGTAAGGAGAATGACTTTGTGTAAGGACTAAGGAGAGAAGATATTCTGTGAACAGAATGTCATGTATGTTATTATGGAAGCCCTGTGTAAAGATTATTAAAGCCTTCCATCTACTACTCTCTGGAACAGTGTTATATAGCAGTGTACTTGCTGGAAACTGTCACATCACCTCATATAGAGAAGATGCTGGTTAAGTGTGCTGTGATTTAATCCTCCAAATTTCCAAAGAACTCATGTTTACTTTGCCCAGTCTCCTTATATAGAATGGCAGGCATACATATAAGACACTTACTGATATGTTCCTTTTTTTTAAGGTTTTTCAGATTTTCTATTTATTAAAACCACGCCTACTTGCTCGGTCAGCCTTCCCTTTTGTCTGCTAAGTGTGCCGCCCCTGTGCCAGCAGCCGGCGTTGCTCGGGTCCGAGCCTTCAGGGGAAGTGGCTTGAGGGTCTCCGGACCCGAAGGTCTCGCGGACACTCCGAATAAATGGGGGGTCTTATATGTACGGACTGGGCCGTATTGAGTTTGTGACGCCACCCACGGTGTGTGGTGAGGTAGGACACCACCGCTGCTAACTGCTGTGACGGGGCACCCGGCGGAGATGTTGTGCAGTTAGTTGTTAACCCCTCCGTGGGCAGGGATGCTGGCCCTGGGACCCGGTTTGTGCATGCAGGGGATGGCGACCTCAGGGGGTGCTGATGTACTCACAGTTAGAAACACACACAAGTCTCTGGTAAACCAAGGTGGCGGTGGCAAGTGCCGCGGCCGGTTGCGTTCTGGTCCCCCACCCTGCTGGTAGTCTCTATCCTTTTCCTGCACTGCTTTAAGTAGAAATTACTTCCTAGTGTGAAATGTAGGAGTCCGCTCCCGGCTGGATGTGGCCAAAGGAGCCGTGCCCGCAGACGCTGGCCCATGGGATCTATGGGCCTTGGCGGTGACCTTTTATCCCTAATCGGTGGGCTGTTGTCTATTATAAGAGAGACTTTGGGTGGGACAGAACCTCTAGTCCTGGCCTCAATCAGTTACTTAATCAGCTCCAGTCGATTCTGGCTTCTGGCTTCAGGGTCCGAGTACCCCCCTTTGTGCTACGGTTTCCGGGTCGGTTCCCTGTGTTGTTACCGGCGGGCTACAACCCTGTCCCGGTCCACCTCGGTTCCACCGAGCCGTATTCCCATCTCCTGCTGACGGAGACCACCGTCTGCCTCCTAGCCAGTGGCACCAGTGCTCCTACCCTGGCACCTGTCAGTTTACTTCAGGCCTGACACACAGGCCTGAACTCACTCTCCACTCCTCTGAACTGATCTGACGTTTTTCCCGCTCTGGGCTGTCTAAACCCCTGGGTGGGCGTGCACCAACCGCCTGCCCACGCCCACTGGTGTGTCTATCTGTCCCTAAGGGGGTGACTAGGGTTTAATGGTTGGCTGTGTGTTTCCTAATGAGGGAACGATGTTATGCAGGGGTCTATTTGTGACTACCTGGTTTTGCCAGGGCGTCACACTAAGCACCAACTGGTGTGTTTTAATGGAGAAGTTAAATTCTGCTTCTGCAACCAAACGATGGACAAAAGTGCCATGAAGACATTATTATTGGAAAACATTTGTGGTATGAATGTTTGCAATTTTGTTAAATATCTATTTGAAGACTTAGGGCTCATGCGCACGTAACTGATGATTCTTCTGCAGCGATTTGACAGCACATGTGCGCTTCAAATCGCGGCAGAAACATTACATAATGAATTCAGTATTTTTGTTAAAAAAGCCAATTTCATGCGCTCTGGATGCTGCCCCCATAGACAGAGTGGGAGCTGCATCCAAAGCGCACGGAATAATTGACTTGCTCATTTTATGAACGCACGGATTTGGGTCAAAATTTTAGCATCCAAATCACTGCGTTCAAAAAAGCAACGTGCGCTTGTGTCATGCACAATCTACATAGATTGTGCTGGAGATGCAGAATGCATGGATTTATGCTGCAGTGCTAGACGCAGCGTAAATACATGTAAGTACGCAACATGCGCACGCAGGGCCGGATTAAGGTTGGTGGGGGCCCCTGGGCAGAAAATCTGGTGGGGGCCCCATAACATTAACATTTTTAGCTATAACAGTAGAGCGCGAACCGTAGCATTTAGATATAAATCCAATGAACATTTATCTTATCCTGTTCTGCCACATTCAGATTTACAGCACTACAATACAGACACAGTCCAGGATAACTCACAGCAGTCACTTCTACACAGAAAGTAGAGTTAGGCTATGTGCGCACGTTGCGTTTGTCTCTGCAGAAATTTCTGCAGCAATTTGAACAGCACACGTGCGCTTCAAATCGCTACAGAAAGAGTCCGTAATGAAAAGCCAATTTCATGCGCTCTGAGTGCAGCCCCTCCCATAGACAGAGCAGGGGCTACATCCAAAGCACATGAAAGAAGTGACACGTCACTTCTTAGAACGCAGCACTTCAGGCAGCAGCCGAATCGCTACACTCTAATACGCCACGTGCGCACGGCTCCTGCATAATCTTCATAGATTGTGCTGGGGACGCAGGACGCATGCAGTTATGCTGCGGTGCAGATCGCAGCGTAACTGCATGCAAATACGCAACGTGCGTACAGAACCTTACTCACATATTTTTTATTGATCCCAATGTTAAGGCAGCCAGGGCCGGCTCCAGGTTTTTGTGGCCTCCGGGTGAAAGAGTCTCAGTGGACCCCATCCACACACAGACACATACAGGCATACGTATATATACATATTTGAAGACAAATACAGAAAAATACATATAAACAGACAAATATATGCACATTCATATACACTGACATACATGCAGACACAGACGCATTAGGGCTTGTGCGCACGTTGTGTAATTACATGCATTTATGCTGCGTATAGCACTGCAGTGTAAATGCATGCGTCCTGCGTCCCCTATACAAGCTATGTAGATTGTGCATGATACGTGTGCACGTTGCTTTTATGAACGCAGTGATTTGGGTGCTAAAATGTTGACCCAAATCTGTGAGTTCATAAAATGAGCATGTCAATTATTCCGCGCGCTATGGATGCAGCCCCCGCTCTGTCTATGGTGGGGGCAGCAGCCAGAGCGCATGAAATCGGCATTTTTTGTAAAGGAAAACTGCATCCATTATGCAGTGTTTCTGCAGTGATTTGACGCGCACATGTGCTGTCAAATCGCTGCAGAATATTCAGTAGTTACGTGCGCATGAGCCCTTACAGGTATTAATATGGGGAAATCACAATCAGCCTCACTCACCTCTCCCGCTTGTTTCCGTTCAGCTCCTTTAGGACATGTGGCTGTGTTTCACGATGGCTGTCACTAACAGACATGGCTGCACACTGACAGCACTGCTGTATATACATCACAGGAGGGGCTGGGGGCTACAATATATACATTACAGGAGGGGCAGGGGGCATAGACGTTACTGGAGTGGCAAACAGCTCTGGTGGTGTACTCATTACTGGGATGGGTGACATAGCGCTCTGGGGGACCCATATAGTTCTGGGGGGCTGCACAGACTGCTTCTTACACACACAGCTCTGACACACACACACACACAGCTCTGACACACACACAGCTCTGACACACACACAGCTCTAACACACACACACACACACAGCTCTGACACACACACACAGCTCTGACGCACACACACAGCTCTGACGCACACACACAGCTCTGACACACACAAACACAGCTCTGACACACACACACAGCTCTGACACACACACACACACACACACACAGCTGACACACACACACAGCTTTGACACACACAGCTCTGACACACACACACAGCTCTGACATACACACACAGCTCTGACACACACAGCTCTGACAGACACACACACACAGCTCTGACACACACACACACAGCTCTGATACACACACAGCTCTGACACACAAACACACAGCTCTGACACACACACAGCTCTGACACACACACACACAGCTCTGACACACACACACACACAGCTCTGACACACACACAGAGCTCTGACACACACACACACAGCTCTGACACACACACACACAGCTCTGACACACACACACAGCTCTGACACACACACACAGCTCTGACACACAAACACACAGCTCTGACACACACACAGCTCTGACACACACACACAGCTCTGACACACACACAGCTCTGACACACACACAGAGCTCTGACACACACACACACACAGCTCTGACACACACACAGCTCTGACACACACACACAGCTCTGACACACACAGCTCTGACACACACACACAGCTCTGACACACACACACAGCTCTGACGCACACACACAGCTCTGACGCACACACACAGCTCTGACACACACAAACACAGCTCTGACACACACACACAGCTCTGACACACACACACACACACACACAGCTGACACACACACACAGCTTTGACACACACAGCTCTGACACACACACACAGCTCTGACATACACACACAGCTCTGACACACACAGCTCTGACAGACACACACACACAGCTCTGACACACACACACACAGCTCTGATACACACACAGCTCTGACACACAAACACACAGCTCTGACACACACACAGCTCTGACACACACACACAGCTCTGACACACACACACACACAGCTCTGACACACACACAGAGCTCTGACACACACACACACAGCTCTGACACACACACACAGCTCTGACACACACACACAGCTCTGACACACACACACAGCTCTGACACACAAACACACAGCTCTGACACACACACAGCTCTGACACACACACACAGCTCTGACACACACACAGCTCTGACACACACACAGAGCTCTGACACACACACACACACAGCTCTGACACACACACAGCTCTGACACACACACACAGCTCTGACACACACACAGCTCTGACACACACACACAGCTCTGACACACACACAGAGCTCTGACACACAAACACACAGCTCTGACACACACACAGCTCTGACACACACACAGAGCTCTGACACACACACACACACAGCTCTGACACACACACACACAGCTCTGACACACACACACAGCTCTGACACACACACACAGCTCTGACACACACACACAGCTCTGACACACACACAGCTCTGACACACACACACAGCTCTGACACACACACACACAGCTCTGACACACACACAGAGCTCTGACACACACACACACACAGCTCTGACACACACACACACAGCTCTGACACACACACACACACAGCTCTGACACACACACACAGCTCTGACACACACACACACAGCTCTGACACACACACACAGCTCTGACGCACACACACAGCTCTGACACACACACAGCTCTGACACACACACACACAGCTCTGACACACACACAGCTGACACACACACACACAGCTCTGACACACACACACACAGCTCTGACACACACACACAGCTCTGACACACACACACAGCTCTGACACACACACACAGCTCTGACACACACACACACAGCTGACACACACACACACAGCTGATACACACAGCTCTGACACACACACACAGCTCTGACACACACACACAGCTCTGACACACACACTGCTCTGACACACACACACACAGCTCTGACACACACACAGCTCTGACACACACACACACACAGCTCTGACACACACACAGCTCTGACACACACACACACACAATGCACCCCCCCATTACCCCTCCCCCCACACACAGTACAATACAACCCTCATCACCCCCTACACACACAAATCACACTGCCCCATCCCTACACACTCCTGCCTCCCCCCTCCCTCGGAATAAAGTACTCCCCCTCTGCCTGTCACAAAGCTGTGTTCCACTTCCTTCACAGATGTTCCCCGTTATGTGTCCTCAGCCCCTCCCCACTCATCATCATTAATTAAACCTTTCTCTTCGGCTCCTTCATGGAGCGCTTACCATCTGATGTCCCCTGTGTGCCGGCGCCCGCAGCACTGTGATGACGTCAGCAAGGTGCTGATCTCATCACGTTGCTGCATGTCGGGGGCGGGGCCCAGTCCCGGCGCGCTGTTCAAATGTATTTACGTCTGAAAGATGCAAATACATTTGAATAGGAAGAAGGAGGAAGCTGCGAGCACCGGCTCCGGCTCCGCTGCGCTCCTCTGCATTGTGTGCATGCCAGGCACACTGTCACACAGCAGAACCGGCACAGCACAGCGCTGCCTCCTGCTCCTGCTGCAGCTAGTGTGTCGGGCCTGCATGCACACTGCGGAGGAGCATGGCTGCACATACAGCGGCCCATTACACCGTGCCCCTGCTTCTAGGAAGGGGGGGGCAGGTGCCCCCCCGCCCCTCGCTGGGTACGCCCATGACGGCCGCAGTACATAGCAGGGAGCTCATTGGCACACCTCTGACCCCGGAAGTGCAATCGCTGGTACTTCCGGGGTCATTCAGCGTCCTGTGCCCGCAGTTTGTTTTTGCGTCTTAAAGACGCAGATACAAATAAATGCCGGTGCACCGCCCCACCCCCCCTCCTCCGAAAACACAGCTGATTTATTAGACTGTCTTTACGGAGGGGGAGAGGGTGTGAAGAAAAAAAAAATGCTGACAAGTATGGCCCTGGTGGTGGGGGCCCCCTTAGAAGCTCTTTTGGTGGGGGCCCCTGGGCTGGAGCCCCGCTTGCCCCGCCTATAATCCGGCCCTGTGCGCACGAGCCCTTAGGGTTGGTGCCCATGGTCAGTGTTAGCAGTGTTTTGGAAGCAGCGCATTTTCCCTGTGTCCAAAACACTGCATTATACAGTAGAAGCATAGTAGATGCGATTTATAGAAATCCCATACCCAGTGTGCTTCTTTTCAACGCTCCGTAAATTGACCTGCGGTTCTGGTATCTGAGCCGCAGCATGTCAATGTATTTATGCAGCAACGCAAGTTTTCTGAGCAGGAGAAGACAGTGAAAATACGCTACCCCCAGAATCCTGATTGTGTGCACAGACGCCTTGTTCTCTCGCAAAGGACACTAGTGTCTCCATAAGAGAAATGAGTGACGCTGCGACCAGAACGCGAGGAAGCTTGATAATGGGCATGCACCCTAAATC
The DNA here is from genome assembly GCF_048569485.1 of Anomaloglossus baeobatrachus. Classification (NCBI taxonomy): domain Eukaryota; kingdom Metazoa; phylum Chordata; class Amphibia; order Anura; family Aromobatidae; genus Anomaloglossus; species Anomaloglossus baeobatrachus. The sequence continues at coordinate 457,250,913 of NC_134354.1, forward strand.
TCATTAACGATATACGAGTGTTTAATTAATTAAGCATATATCCTGAAATTAATTTCTAGTGTGAAAAGGTATGTATAAGGACAATATTACTGGGTTATATTTTTCTAGAATACAAAAAAAAAGAAACTATAAAAGTGTCTCAACCAAAACAGCAGAAACTTCTAAAGTGACATGGTGAGAAATTGTAGAAATGTACTATGTGTCAAAAAATCTGAACCATAACAAGAGGTGAAAAGTATACCAAGAAATGTGCAGCCTTAAATACATTCTTTTATCCAGCAGCCATTTGTACTCTGTTCTTTCTGTTTAAAATGCGCACAGTGAGCTAAGCCTGATGCATTAGCTTGACCTTAAAGGAGACCTTGCTAATCTCAGTGATGAATTGACAGCTTAGTTAAACAAGTGGAAGCAAAGTATTTTAAGTTCAACCTCGTGTGAGTTAACCCTGCGTATGGAGCAATCACAGCTCCGCATTAGGAAAGTTGCAGGTATCCATGGATACCTATTATCATTAAGGACATGTTCTAATAGTGGCCAAATGGAAGCAATTCCGGCGCAGAAGCAGGCAGGTACAAACGGCTGCTCAAAGAGGAGACACTTAGCTGATATTGTGCCAATTACAGATCACAGCAGCTAATCTGCCGTGTGACCTCATATCTTTTATAAACGATATACCCAAGAGACGATGGCTGGTCTCATGAATCCATCATTATCACGCATTGTAATGAAGTCTGCAGACTACAGTGCTAATAGGATGATGCATTAATAAGGTACGACCCTCCATTAATAAGGCTATGTGCCCACCATGAGCTTTTGATGTTGCAGATTTTCTGCAGCATTTCTGCACCAATTATGCAAATTAGCTTACATGCGTTTTTGTGTCTACGAGAAAATCTACAGATAAAAAGACACATAAATCTGCACATAAAGCTCAGCATAAATTATATATATATATATATATATATATAATTATATATATAACCGTGCCTCATCGTGTCTTATTTGAATGATGTAGTCCACTTTTGTTTGTCTAGGTCTCCAGCCACAGCTTAGACTCCGAAGCTTCTAATGAAAAAGGATAAAGTGGCGAATCCCATAATTAAAATCTTCATCTTTATTCAGCAAATTTTTAAAACATCATGATAGTCTCAACATCTCAGTGACTAAAGGGGTCTTTACACGCAACGACATCGCTAACGAGATGTCGTTGGAGTCATGGAATTCGTGACGCACATCCGACCTAGTTAGCGACGACGTTGGGTCTGACATGTACGAGCGACTACTAACGATCAAAATTACTCACCTAATCATTGATCGTTGACATGTCGTCCATTCCCAAATATCGTTGATGTGCAGGATGCAGGTTGTTCGTCGTTCCTGAGGCAGCACACATCGTTATGTGTGACACCCCAGGAATGACGAACAACACCGTACCTGCGTTCTCCGGCAACGAGGTGGGCGTGATTTTCATTCAGCTGCTCTCCGCCCGTCCGCTTCTATTGGCCGCCTGCCGTGTGACGTCGCTGTGACGCTGCACGAACCGCCCTCTTAGAAAAGAGGCAGTTCGCCGGCCACAGCGACGTCATTAGGCAGGTAAGTTCGTGTGACGGGTGCTAGCGATATTGTGCGCCACGGGCAGCGATTTGCCCACGACGCACAAACATCGGGGGCGGGTGCTTTCACGAGCGACATCGCTAGCTATGTCGCTGCGTGTAAAGCAGCCTTAAAGGCATGCTTGCCTGAAACGTGTTGAGACTATAATTCAACCATCATGATGTTTTAAAAATTTGCTGAATAAAGATGAAGATTTTAATTATGGTACTCGCCACTTTATCCTTTTTCATAAAGCTCCGCATACCTGCAAATTGACATGTTGTGGATTTGAAACATGAATAGCAGGTCAGTTTACAATGAGTAAGGCAATGTGCACACGTGCACTATTTAGTGAGTGTTTTTTACCTCAGTATTTGTAAGGTCACTTGCACATGTTGAATATTTGGTGAGTTTTTTTTACCTCAACATTTGTAAGCGAAAACCACGAGTGGGACAATCAGAGGAACTGTATGACAGAAACACGTGCACTGCTCCTGCATTTTATACCCACCCCTGGTTTTGCCATACAAATGACCAAGGAAAGATGTAGTTTTTGACATCAGCTCACTCGTATGAGAAATATGCCATGTTAGGTGCGGTGCAAGGATTCTCCAGTCTGGTTTCTGGATAATAAGACATTTAAATAATGGTATGGTTCCAGAGACCACAATTAAAAGACTACTTTTAATGGAAACATTAAAACCAGGAAAGTTTAAAATTATGATAAATAAAAAAAAGGAAATGGAGATTGTCGTGCTTTAGCGTTGCTCAAGAAGTCTCCTGTGGTATGATCCATTTCCCTCTACACTGAAAAGCAGTTAAGTTCGGTCTTTGTCATGGTTCTGAACACTGTGTCTCTGTGGGGACATTTTGTGTGTTCATTGCTTTTCTGCTAACAAGTGTTTCCAATGCTGTAATTCAGTCTACCCTATAACACGGTGTGTTTAACTATTTAAAGTTTCCCCATGCTTGCATTTTCCGATGGTGATATTTCTGAAGTGGAACTTGCTTGAAATTACTGCATGTCTGTCAAATGCTTTCATAGTAGACTATTACTTTAGGGTTTACCTTAATTTTTACTCTGTACCTTCCCCTGGATAATTAATGAGGTATGTGATACCCTCGATGGTCACTTAGGAAGCAAAGGTCCGAGTGGTCATCTTAGGCATCTAATAAGGGTTGTTCAAGTCTGCGCAGGGGCCTTTAGGCAGCTGGGGCCTTTAGGCAGCTGGGACCTTTAGTCTGTACAAGAATCGGGTGGGCCAGGAGCAGTAGTTTTGAGTTAGACCTTAGTTTACTTTATTTACGTGTGCACTATAATGCGCATAATAGAGAGACACTGGTCTACGCATTTTGAGTGCACAGCTGGTCAGGATTAACAACTGTTTACTTGCAATGCAAAGACCCGTTGTCTCTCCATTTCCCATTTTCTATTCATCATCATTTTAAACTTCCCTGGCTTTAATGTTTCTAGTTATAAGTGAAGTTTTGATAAATCCATTGTAAGCCAAAACCAGGAGTGGGTAAAAAATACTGAAGTGGTTTCTATTATAGTTTTCCTCTGATTATTCCACCCCTGGTTTTGCCTTACAAACATTGAAAAAAAACCCTCACCAATGTATGAATGTGGCCTTAATCTTGTTGAAAAATCATCTATCTTTTCAGCACATTGGCTTATGTACACAGGAGATATACTGAGGCCATTTGCGCACAATGTGTTTTTTTCTGCATTTTGGCTGCGTTTACAACTGCACTGTGCCATTGACAAAATGCATGCGTTGTGCTTCCCCAGCAAAGTCTATCAGAATCATGCAAAATATGGGTGCACAATGCTTTTTGAAACGCAGCGTTTTGATTGTCAAAAATTTGACAAAATCTCTGCATTTAGAAAAGCAACAATTCAATTCTTTTGTCCGTTTTGGCAGCGTACTACACCCATTGAAATCAATGAGTTGTAGAAAAACACTGCCAATATGTTAAACAGTGCATTTGCACTGCATTATTGTTGCGATCCGCATGTCTTTTTTACATAACAAAGGCAGTTCTTTCGGCCTCTATCTCTCTGTCGGTCGGTCTGTCGGTCGGTCTCTCTCTCTCTCTCTCTATTTCTCTATCTCTCTCTCTGTCCATGTCAGTCTCTCCCTCCCACCCCATCTCTCATACGCACCGATCCACAATCACTGGCGCGGCGCTGCACGGCGTTCACACTGTGGCGGCTTTTCCTCTTTTGAAAATGCCGGCCGCTCATTAATCCATCTCATATTCCCTGCTTCCCCCCCCCACCAGCGCCGATGATTGGTTGCAGTCAGACACGCCCCCATGATGAGTGACAGCTGTCTCACTGCAACCAATCACAGCCGCCGGTGGGCGTGTCTATATCGAGCCGTAAAAAAAAAAAAATAATTATAAATAAAACGACGTGCAGTTCCCCCAATTTGGATACCAGCCAGGGTAAAGCCACACGGCTGAAGGCTAGTATTCCCAGTATTCTCAGGATGGGGAGCTCCACATTATGGGGAGCCCCCTAGCCTAACAATATCAGCCAGCAGCCGCCCGGAATTGCCACATCCATTAGATGCGACAGTCCCGGGACTTTACCCGGCTCATCCCGAATTGCCCTGGTGCAGTGGCAAACGGGGTAATAAGGAGTTAATGGCAGCAGCCCATAGCTGCCACTAAGTCCTAGGTTAACCATGGCAGGCATCTCCCCGAGATACCTTCCATGATTAACCTGTAAGTTAAAGAAAATAAACACACACATCCAAAAAATCCTTTATTTGTAATGAAAGACAAAAAAAACACCCTCTTTCACCACTTTATTAACCCCTCAAAAACACCTCTAGGTCCGACGTAATCCATGCAAGGTCCCACGACGCTTTCAGCTCTGCTACATCGGAAGCTGACAGGAGTGGCAGTAGAACACCGCCGCTCCTGTGAGCTCAATGCAGCAACTGAAGTGAGTGGCACGATCAGCTGTGCTGTCACTGAGGTTACTCGCGGCCACCGCTCTCAGGTGGAGGACTGCAGCTGTGGCCGCGAGTAACCTGAGTGAAAGCACAGCTGATCGCCCGGCTCACTGCAGTCACTCAGGGGATTTGCGATCATAGGTGAATCCTTCACGTGTGACCACAAATAAAGCCGCAACACACGCACAGAGCCGCGTGATCACAATGAAGTCAGGTGAAGTTCATCCGAGTTCATTCTGATCGTGCGGCTCTGTCTTGCAGCCAGCCATGCTCTTTTTGACAGTGCGGTCCCACTCGGCTCTGCTGTAAGTTTATGGGGATGCTGCAGAGCCGAGTGGGACCGCACTGTCAAAAATGTGCGTTCTGGATGCTTTTTCCCACTCTGTCTATGGTAGAGCAAGCATCCAGAACGCATGAATCCTCCAGGAATGTGCGCACGTTGCGTTCTGCCGAATGTGTCTAAGAACGCAGCTTTTTCGACTGCATTCTGAGACACAAAAGCAGTGACTTACACGCTGCGGAATAGAATGCAACGTGTGCACATGGCCCAAAGAGATATACTGAGGAGATAAATGACAGTCTATTCAAACAGTGGGAGAGCACAGTGAAAATTTCCTGTCTGTGTGCATGGAAAATGCAGTCTGCCTGTCCAAACAAGCTATTGAATGATCGTCAATTAGATAGGGTAAACTCCCACCTAGGTCTCATTCAGACGTCCATGTTTAAATACGCCTATGAAAAAATAGTACCGGTCTTATCAGTGGGACACCTGTGTCCGTTTTTACCATCCACGTGACATCAATCTGTCCGTTTTTACTATCAGTATGTCATTAGTCATTAATAAGGATAGATAAGTAAATGAATAAATGACAAAGCTTTTCCAATATTACATACAGACTTCACAAGGATATGATCCGTGTGCTTCATGTGCTTTTCACACACCCATACACTTGTATTGGCCCTTGTGATACTGGGGGGGGGAAAAATGGACATGTGAATAGCACCATAGATTAAAATGGGTACTTGTTAAATCTGTGGAAAAAATGGATACAACACGTATGTGCAACACAGACGTCTGAATGAAGCCTTAAAGGTACTTTCCACTCTGCGACATCGCTAGCGATTGCTAGCAATATCGAGTGCGATAGCACCCGCCCCCGTCGTACGTGCGACATTTGGTGATCGCTGCTGTAGCGAACATTATCGCTACGGCAGCATCACACGCACATACCTTGTCAGCGACGTCGCTGTGACCGCCGAACAATCCCTCCCTCAAGGGGGAGGTGCATTCGGCGTCATAGCGAGGTCACTGCGGCGTCATTAACCCTTTCACGACCGGCCGATTTTTCGCTTTCCGTTTTTTTTTTTCGCCATTCTTTTTCTGAGAGACGTAACTTTTTTATTTTTCAGTCAATATGGTCATGTGAGGGCTCATTTTTTGCGGAACGAGCTGTACTTTTAAATGAAACCATCAGTTTTACCATATTGTGTACTAGAAAATGGCAAAAAAATTCCAAATGCTGAAAAATTGCAAAAAAAGTGCGATAGCACTATAGTTTTTGAGATATTTTATTCACTGTGTTCACTATATGGTAAAACTGATGTGTGGGTGTGATGCCTCAGGTCAGTGCGAGTTCGTAGACACCAAACATGTATAGGTTTACTTTTATATAAGGGGTTAAAAAAAAATCGGAAGTTTGTCCGAAAAAAGTGGCGCACGTTTTACGCCATATTCCGTGACCCGTAGCGTTCTCATTTTTCGGGATCTTAGGCTCAATGACGGCTTATTTTTTGCGTCTCGAGCTGACGTTTTTACCGGTACCATTTTTGCGCAGATGCTACGTTTTGATCGCCTCTTATTGCATTTTGCGCAAAAGTTGTGGCGACAAAAAAACGTCGTTTTGGCGTTTGGAATTTTTTTGCCGCTACGCCGTTTACTGATCAGATTAATTGATTTTATATTTTGATAGATCGGGCGTTTCTGAACGCGGCGATACCAAATGTGTGTATATTTTTTATTTTTTTAACCCTTTAATTTTCAATGGGGCGAATGGGGGGTGATTTGAACTTTTAGGTTTTTTTGTTTTTTTTTAATTTTTTAAAACTTATTTTTTTACTTTTTTTTTTTATTTTACTAGTCCCCCTAGGGGGCTATTGCGATCAGCATTCCGATCGCTCTGCAGTATCTGCTGATCACAGCTGAAAGGCTGTAAACAGCAGATACGCTGTCTTTCTCTTTTGCTGTGCCCCGGGCACAGCGAAAGTGAAACCAATTCATGTGTAGTACAGGAGTCATCACATGACCCTGTACTACCATGACAACTATCGGGAGTCACGTGATCGCGTCACGTGACTTCCGGTTTCGGCGGTAAGTAAAACTTTACCGCGATTGCGCTTATAATGGCGCTGTCATGTATTGACAGCGCCATTATAAGGGGTTAATCGGCACGAGCAGATAACGATTCTGCTCGTGCCTAGCAGGCACACATCTCAGCTGTGAAAATCAGCTGAGATGTGTGCCGATCGCGGCATGCTGCCGCCGGAGGACCGCGGGCAGTAAGATTATGTCATTTAGGACGTAATTTTACGGCCCGCGGTCGTTAAGGGGTTAAGGGGCCGGCCAATAGAAGCGGAGGGGCGGAGATGAGCGGGACGTAACATCCCGCCCACCTCCTTCCTTCCGCATTGCCGGTGGACGCAGGTAAGGACATGTTCGCCGCTCCTGCGGTGTCAAACACAGCGATGTGTGGTGCCGCAGGAACAACGAACAACATGGTACCTGTGGCAGCAACGATATTAAGGAAAGGAGCGACGTGTCAATGATCACCGTTTTTGAACGATTTTGCGATCGTTGATGGTTGCTCCTTGGTGTCACGTGCTGCGATTTCGCTACCAGCGCCGGATGAGCGTCACTAACGACGTGACCCCGACGATATATCGGTAACGATGTCGCAGCGTGTAAAGCACCCTTTAGTCTAAATTTACATGAGTGTATAAAAAAATCGTCATAGACGTTTCATTCAGAAAACTCAGACAATTTTTTTTCACTTCTCAACCATGTTTAAGCAGCTTTTTTATTACAGTAGCAGCTAATACTAATTTGTAAAAAAAATGTCATTTTCTTTTGTTAAATATTTGCAATGTATCTGTTAAAAAAGGGATGTTACACTCTGGCTCCGAATAGCATCCAAAGGTTCAAATGGTTGAGTCTCATCCAACACATTAGAAATTGGTGCATGCTGCAAATTTTTTTGAAAAAAGGGAGGAATCCAGCTCTTTAGGTGAAGAAAGCCACAATGTTTATTCTAACATGCAGATACAATGAATGGCACGACCAGCGCTACGCGTTTCAGGTGAAAACAATCACCCATCATCATCATATGGCTTCCTTCACCTGAAGAGCTGGATTCCTCCCTTTTTTCTGTGATATTGGGCTCTGGCAGTGCCTATCCATGCTCCAGGGAGAAGTCAGGAGTGTGCATACACACGGTGAGCTGATACATATATTTACATTTTTTTGACCTGCACATTCAGTGAGTGAAAAAAATCAGTCATTTGAATTGCCTGATTGAATAACATTGGCGTTAGTGCTGTCGATGTGCTGCCTGTTTTTTTCACGGACCGCACCCCAACATAAAATATGGTGGTGTCAAATTGTCCTTAGGCTTAAACACTTCACTGCTGGAACAAATCTAGCTAAGCACAAGCAGTGATGTCATGAACTCACCACAGTTCATAGCAGCCGGGTCACACAGAAAGTAGCGTGAGAGATAACAGCAGTGTACTACGGTAACCTCATGACATCACTGTTGCCAGTGATTCTCACAGACCGCACCTTGAAGCCCAGCCGTAATTGTTATTCCAGCCTATGGGATTTATTCTCTGAACGTTCTTCATAGGTTGGGCTACTGCTTAGGGGAACATCTTGGTGCCTCCATGTGGATATGTCGAAGCTGTTTGGGGTTTTTTGGGGAATAAATTGTTGAATGAATGACTGTGTCTTTATTTCTTTAATTCTCTCTTTTTGTCTTTCAGGTTCGCTTTTGTGGACTACTTAAGATTAGTTGGAGTACATAGGAAGGCTTTTTTTTTTTAATAAATATATGAATGAGAGCTAGAGTCGGGGTTGTATTTTTTAAATACAATATTTGTGTGCTTTTTTCTATTTACATCTACTGGGTTAATAATTGGGGTGTCTGATAGACGCCACTCCATTTCAAACACCAGGGCTTGATGCCAGCTGTCAATTCACAGCTGGCATCAACCCTATGAACCATTACCCTGACTGCCACAGCACCAGGGCAATCAGGAAAAAGTGTGAAGATTACCTTTGATTTTACTTAGTATGCATGTGAACATGTCTTCGGTATTTGTCAAAACTTACACCACATGTATCGGAGACAGTGATGTGTGAAGGAGGCCTTAAAATGTTATTCTACAATTTTTGAAAACTAGTATTAAAGGAACCCTGGTCAAATGAAAAGGATGACCTCCCATCCATCTGTCACCTCACCTTTGGTGCACCCATTCTATGATCTCACTAGCCACAGGCACATTATGTTCAAGTAACCACGTAGGCCAAGGGATGACTGAAACAGTCGGTATCATCGCTAAAAGTTAAAAAGGTTCTCAACTACTGGATAATACCCTGCAATGCCCCTATTGTGTCTTGTTTAAAAAAAAAAAAAGCATACTTACCTCCCAGACAGACAATGCTCCAAGGGCTGCAGTCTATCAATGGATGTTATTTATACTTTTTTTTTTTACTGGACACATTAGGAATATTCAAACAGGGGTTAAAGTGTACAACCCTTTTAATTTACAGCAGCGCAAAACACCAGAGCAGTAGATGCAGGTAGCACAATGGGCAACTCTTATTTTTCTATTATAGGACAATCATTCCCTTTGATGCAAATGTCCAAAGCTGTTTAAAATCTTCAAAAAAGCAAAAAACAGTGAACGTTGTACAATAAATAATAGCCCTCTTAAGCGGCGCTCACATCAGCGGCATTTTGCTGCAAAACCGGATCCGTCACAAATGCGTTTCATTCCAATTAATTTCCAAAGAAATTGTGTCAAGACGCGGTCACATGCGGTTGTGTATGTGTGGCGCCCCTGACCTAGTCAGGCACCACTGAGTACTGCACCCATGCTGGGGACAGTACAATACAGGTAATCCAGAAGGCTGACAGGGGTGTGGTACACAGGCGCATAGTAATCAGCTCTCACACATGTACCCATGAGAGGACCCCTGGGGATCCCAGGAGGGGGAAAAGCCTTGACCTTCACTGGAATAGTGGAGGGGGCCAAAAGCCTCCATCTCCTCTCAAGGGGTGTGGTAAGAGAATCTGGTTGCTAGGTGGCGTAGGCAAGAACAGGAGAGGAGGGGCAGTGAGTCAGTTAGAGCAGAACTCCATAGGGCTCAGTGAGGAGCAGACCTGTGGGGCTGTTGCTGTCTAACAGCGCCCGCGCAGTGGCTACTGACGGGGGAGAACGGTCAACTAGGAGTGCTACCCGAAATCCATCTTCAGCTAAAGAGAGAGCACGGAGTGGGAAGTAAGGAGACTGCTAGAGAGTACCAGGCCCAAACGGGCGGCAGATCCCGAAGCGGAGATAGATCCAGCTTTCTTTTGCTAAACCTGCCGGTGTGGGGCTCTCAAAGCCCACGCCACAACACCACAAAAGCCGCAGCCACGTAGCCACAGTTAGGGCCCATAGCTCACAGGAGGCAAGAAGCTGGAGTGATCTGGCCCAGGCAACAAGCACACGGCAAACGAAGGGGAGTGAGGCTTCAGCAACTTCCCTGGGTGACCCCCATAGGGACTCAAAGTCGGGGTCACCCCAAACCACCAAGGGCTAAGGAAGGCGAGTTAGTAGTCACCCTCACAAGTCAGCCTGAAGGACACCTGGTTCCCGCCTGGTTCATCCCAGCTACGCCCGGGTTACTCACCCTGCCACCTGAAGTGAGTAAAAACCCTGAAAGACATTCTGCCTGTGTGGAGTTATTCTGCGCCTTGTGGTACTACGCACCTACATCGGGCCCTGGGGCTTGCCTCACTCTCAGGAGGCTATTCCAACTAACTGCACATACCATCAGCCCCAGGCGACCCTCAACCTGCAGTGGCGGTCCCTACTGGCCGCAATACTGAGAGTGGCGTCACGACAAGAAGAAGATCTCCTACCTGTGACCAGATCCAGCTACGTGGAGTCCCTGAAGGTAATGCACCGACACACCACCTGTGGGGCTTCACATCTGGCGTCACGAACAGGATAAGGACTAGACCTGTTCAGACAGGTGACCATGTGCCTAGGCGGCCCGCTTGAAAAATTGGAAGCGCCGCCATATTGCCACCATGAAAAGCGCGCTGAAAAACAACAGCAGCCCGCGCTGGGAGAAGTTACCGCCCACGAAGAGGTGTGGCTACCCAGAGATCCTCTGCAGAGTTCTGACCTTGCCAGCTATGAGAGTGGAAGCGTCCAGAGACGTCGGGACAGAAAGGGAGCCAGAAGCCTGCTGCTGGGAGAGGAGCTGCTGAAAGAGGCAGAGCGGAAACTGAACAGCTTGCTATTAGAGGCAACGGCGAGTCCACAGCTGGAGAGTCGTGCAGAAGAGGGCGCAGAAGAAATGGCGTCTGACCGCAGAAATCCAGAACCGGGCTCCGCTGCCTGGTGGTATCGGGAGCTGGCCCAGTTCTGCGACCGACTGGAGACCCGGGTCGTGGAGCAGATCCGAGAAGAACGTATGGAACTTCTGGAGATGGCTGCTGCGGTTCAGGCCTATGAGAGGGGAACCGCACGACGAGTGCCAGACCGGACGGCGACGACTCAGACCCCGATGCTGCCACCGATGGGTGAGTCCAGTATTACTCCTGCCGGCCCGGATGCCCCGACCCCTGCTGCCACGCCCGCGGTCCCTGAAGAGGCGCCCGGCGCGGCGATGCTGAGCCAGGCCGCAGCCACGCCAGGTGCGGCCCGCCAAGACCCGGCCGCCGCAGCGATGCCCTGCTCGGCCCGCCAAGCCCCGGCCGCCGCAGCGATGCCCTGCTCGGCCCGCCAAGCCCCGGCCGCCGCATCGATGCCCTGCTCGGCCCGCCAAGCCCCGGCCGCCGCAGCGATGCCCTGCTCGGCCCACCAAGACCCGGTCCCTGCAGCGACGCCCAGCCCAGCCTGCACCGATTCCATCGCGACAGCGACGCCGATCCAAGCCGCCGCCAAACAGGGCGCGGCCCGCCAAGACCAGGCCGCCGCCAAACAGGGCGCGGCCCGCCAAGACCAGGCCGCCGCCATGCCGGGCGCGGCCCGCCAAGACCAGGCCGCCGCCATGCCGGGCGCGGCCCGCCAAGACCAGGCCGCCGCCATACAGGGCGCGGCCCGCAAAGAGATTGCATCACCATTTACCCCGGCCTGCAAGGCCAGAGCAGACACCGCTCCCCAGTCCAAAGAGGTCCCTGCTGGAAAGCCCACGCTGGGGGAGGACCCCGAATACTGGCGGCTGAAGGCTGACATGGAGGCCAAGTTTCCACAATGGTTGGTGGACCGGTACATGCTCCCTCCGCACACCCCCAAGAGGATTCCAGCAATCCCTGCAGCAACCACGCCAAAGAGTCCCCTGCCTGAGCCTGCTGAAGAAAGCCCATCCCCAGCACTGCCACCAAAGGAGTGCCAAGAAGAACTAAGGGGGAGAGGAGGCCAGGAAGCTGAGGAGCTGACTCCGGAGCCACCGGCAGTGGAGCAATACTCAGAGCCGGAGATGTTACCCTATTCCCGTTGGGATGAGGAGGACTTGACACCGTCTGCTGATGAAGACCAGCCCAGAAACCTCACCTGGGGCCCTGCAGGCATTGAGGTAACAGCCCAGCAGAGTTCAGGCCGCAAGACAAGGCGTCGCAACAGAACAACGCTGTCCCCTGCACCACAGTCTCCAGAGCAGAGAGAAGTCACAGCCAGAGACCTACAGGAGAAAAGGTTCCTGAGAAGAGCCAAAGCCCAGGTCAGAGGACCCCTTTGCAGAGGAGTAGTGGAGGATTTCAATTTGAGAAGTGGATATGGATTCATTGTAGCACCTGGTGTGAAGGAAGGGATATTTGTCAACCGAAGAGATGTGAGCGCTCATCTGCCTAGAGGACACCCTGGCAGAAACCTAAAGATGGGGGATTCAGTACAGTTTACCATGCATCAAGGCGAAAGAGGACTGTACGCGCTTGACGTAGCACTATGTACCAGCAAACCTTACAGCCACCCCATGCTACAGGAAAGAGAAACAGATACAGGAAAGGAAACAGATGAAGATAGAGAAAGCAGAGACAAGGAACCTGCAGATGAGACCACTACAGATGAGGAAAAAGGTCAAGAAAGCAACAGGTGCCGCAGCCCAACAGGCCAAAGCCCTGGTATGGAGGAGTAAAGTAAAGAAAGAAGTTATCAGTTAAAGTTTTGAAAAAGTTTGTTTTGCAACGTTCTCAAGTTCAAGTAATGTGCCCACAAAAACTATTGTGAGAAAAACCATAAACCTTAAGGCTATGAACTGGCTATAGCCACAAACTCTCGCAGTGTAAATAGTTACACCAGAGGGCACCACCACTACCAGAGTCAGCCTGTTTAGGGGCTTGGCTCGTCTGCAACCAGGAGGAGCCCGTCCGTATATAGGGCCTTGGCTCACCTGCAACCAGAGAGCATACCTGTTTATGGGGCCTGGCTCTCCACCACAAAGAGGGTACCTGGTCAGCACCAACTGTGGAGGCCGCCTCTGCATCCTGCCAGAAGAGGCTGAAGGCGCGGATCCACCAAGCCAGGTATACCCTGAAACCACCAGCCCATGAAAGCCGCCTCTACATCCTGCCAGAAGTGGCTGAAGCCGCGGCCAACGTGAAAGGGTTTTGGGTGGGTTAACGGACTTGTGGGTGGAGGGTGGTGATGTATGGTACCTGGTGCTTTTAAAAATGTTTTACATGTTTTAATGTTTTATGCATTTTAAAATGTTGTCTTGCAGCCCGAGGACGTGCTGGTGATAACTAAGGGGGAATGTGGCGCCCCTGACCTAGTCAGGCACCACTGAGTACTGCACCCATGCTGGGGACAGTACAATACAGGTAATCCAGAAGGCTGACAGGGGTGTGGTACACAGGCGCATAGTAATCAGCTCTCACACATGTACCCATGAGAGGACCCCTGGGGATCCCAGGAGGGGGAAAAGCCTTGACCTTCACTGGAATAGTGGAGGGGGCCAAAAGCCTCCATCTCCTCTCAAGGGGTGTGGTAAGAGAATCTGGTTGCTAGGTGGCGTAGGCAAGAACAGGAGAGGAGGGGCAGTGAGTCAGTTAGAGCAGAACTCCATAGGGCTCAGTGAGGAGCAGACCTGTGGGGCTGTTGCTGTCTAACAGCGCCCGCGCAGTGGCTACTGACGGGGGAGAACGGTCAACTAGGAGTGCTACCCGAAATCCATCTTCAGCTAAAGAGAGAGCACGGAGTGGGAAGTAAGGAGACTGCTAGAGAGTACCAGGCCCAAACGGGCGGCAGATCCCGAAGCGGAGATAGATCCAGCTTTCTTTTGCTAAACCTGCCGGTGTGGGGCTCTCAAAGCCCACGCCACAACACCACAAAAGCCGCAGCCACGTAGCCACAGTTAGGGCCCATAGCTCACAGGAGGCAAGAAGCTGGAGTGATCTGGCCCAGGCAACAAGCACACGGCAAACGAAGGGGAGTGAGGCTTCAGCAACTTCCCTGGGTGACCCCCATAGGGACTCAAAGTCGGGGTCACCCCAAACCACCAAGGGCTAAGGAAGGCGAGTTAGTAGTCACCCTCACAAGTCAGCCTGAAGGACACCTGGTTCCCGCCTGGTTCATCCCAGCTACGCCCGGGTTACTCACCCTGCCACCTGAAGTGAGTAAAAACCCTGAAAGACATTCTGCCTGTGTGGAGTTATTCTGCGCCTTGTGGTACTACGCACCTACATCGGGCCCTGGGGCTTGCCTCACTCTCAGGAGGCTATTCCAACTAACTGCACATACCATCAGCCCCAGGCGACCCTCAACCTGCAGTGGCGGTCCCTACTGGCCGCAATACTGAGAGTGGCGTCACGACAAGAAGAAGATCTCCTACCTGTGACCAGATCCAGCTACGTGGAGTCCCTGAAGGTAATGCACCGACACACCACCTGTGGGGCTTCACATCTGACGCACACAACCGCATGTGAACACATCTTGCCACGATTCTATTGGAAATAATTGAAATGAAACGCATTTATGATGGATCTGGTTTTGCGGCAAAATACCGCTGATGTGAGCGCCACCTTAGAGAGGCAACACTAGGACCACAAAAACATTTAATGTGTGAAGTAGCACCACCATAGAGGCAAACAGTGACAAGGCATCACTAAGGGCCTATGAGGCATTCAGAGTGATGGTGGAAAAAGCACAAAAATGGGTCAGTGAGAACTGGCAATTGATCAGTCAAGAATTCTGACCCTTTTTCTTGCCCTCTGACCCACTGCATGCTGGCCCCCAGTGACCCCCTTTTCTGCTTTCTGAGCAACTACATGCTCACTCTCACTGACCCTTTTTCTTGCCTTCTGAGCCACTGCATGCCAGCGCTCACTGACAATTATTCTTGGCTTCTGATCCACTTCATGCTGGCACTCACTGACCCTTTGCGTTGCCTCCTCACTCTAGGGGCACTGCTACAGGGTTTGCGTGGGTCGGCATGTGGTGGATCAGAAAGCCCTACAGAGGGTAAATGTAAAGTAATCAGTTCAATTGTTTTAATGAAAACCAACTGTTGGGCTGCAACATATTACTAAATGCGTGTATTGGAGGAAGAGCCCAATTGTTGTCTTTTTGTAGTACTAGTTGTACTTTTGAATTTTATCACATAGTTGACTGGAAGATGGAAAAAAAAATCCAAATAAAGTAACATTGTGAAAAAAAAAACAAAATTCATCAATTGTTTTTTTGGGTTTTGTTTTCTCTGCTTTCATTCTATATATATATATATATATATATATATATATATATATATATATATATATATATGTATATATAAAAATAGAGAGAGAGAGTTTTTTTTTATTTAAAAGAAAAATGGCAGGTCCTCCGTGCCCTCCAATTCATGTACTATTATCTATATGTTCATTTAGAAATACTTTGCCCAGCAAACCCTTCATGCTGGTTGACGCATTAACATGTTTGGAAGCAAAAATGAAGCCTGGCATCCACAGGAGAGCCAAAGATCAAGCATCTTCTCTTCCAGACATGCGCAGTCGCCTCTAAAGCTGATGAGCATACACCAGCTTTATTGGCACACTGACGTGTAGGCAAGAAATTTGTGTAAATGCGCGATATGTGCAGGCGGAGAGCTGGTGATAATGCCCACAGGGGTGTGATAACATGCTAAGTGAGACAACTGGTGTGAAGAAACAAATGCCCCATCTCTTAGTCAAAGCTTATTTGCACTGTAAGGATTGTCTGGTGTCAGAGCTGGTAACAGTGGTCAGGTGGTCACTAGTATGTGATATGGATATGTGGCGCCCCTGAGGGACAGTATCCACAGGGTACTGCATCTCTTTTAAGATGTAGGATGCATTCCGGGTAGGAGGAGTTTAATCACTGGTGTTTGTTACACTTACACAATCCCCAACTCATGAGTCAGCTAGTTATACAACATAGGAAGCCAAACAGCCTGGGGAATTACCGGTTACCAGGGCAACAACCACAAGGAGTCCTCCCAAAGGTGGGGGCTGCCTGAGGAAGTGAGCAAACACAAACAGTTTCTAGTCAGATCAGTATGGGTCAGAGAAGTAAGAACAGGTCCTAGGGGGTGTGTGACCCAGCTCTCCTCAGGGAGACCGCCTGGGATGCGTGCTTCAGAGCTATCTCGGGAAAGGAGAAAGTGCCAGAACATCATGGGACTTGTAATTCCACGGCTGCTATAGAGAGTGCTTAAGAGCTTCTGTAGCTAGAACCGGGCAGACTGGAAGAGGGTGAAAGGCAACCAGTTGAGATGGTGAGACAGAGGAGAACATGGTAGCTGGAGGTCGAGCCTAACCGTTCCCACAGTGCCAGTGCTGACAGAGTGCAGAAGCCCTAGGGCAGATTATACTCTATGTTGTCCGCCAAAATCTGCAGGGGATGGCGCTTTCAAGTCCCATTGGCCACCACCCATTTTCCCAGAGCACAGTGACACATAGGATCTGGGGTCGGGATTGCAGCTAGGCCCCACGGCTCTTCTGTGGACTACTGCTCTCATCATCCACCCGGGGGGCCCGCGCCGCCTGTGGGGAGTGACACCATCCCGGCTGCCATAACACCTGTCCCGGTGAAGAAGTCTGCAGCGGCGGCTACTCCCTGGCCCTATACCACAGGTGGCGTCATGACAAACTTTCCCCAACCACCCCACCTTCCCTTCATTTGCAGTACGCTTTGGGGCAAGGCCACCCGTGACACCACCTGACCCGACTCGCAACAGCCCGGTAATAAGGTAGGTTAACCACCTGCCCCATGGGGCGCTACAGATATTTCTAGTCAGAATCAGACTAGAGAGCCTCGGCCTCACTGAATGCAAGTGTAATGTGTGAGGCCAGAAACAGTCGTTGATTCTGGCAAGGAGTCTGCATATCACATACTCTTGGCCACGTGACCTCTATTCCCGACTTTTACACCAGAGAATCCTCACAGCGCACAATGTGTGAGATGTGAGGATTCACAAGTCTGCAGTCATATAGAGTGACTGCAGACTTTTTATTGTAGACCGGACAACCCCTTGAAGGCAAGTAGGAGACAGCCATTGTATTATATACAGCCCTCTTACCTGTCTCCTGCTTCAGTCTCTCTTGTGTTTCCTGACTGTCTCTTATCCTTCTCTGGTTTCCTGTCTCTCTCTTTTGTCTCCTGCCTGTATCTTATCTGTGCCTCACTCTCTCTTGTCTCTTCTTCCATCTTTTCTTTCCCCCTCTCTTTTCTTTCGTCTCCATCTCTCGTTGTCTCTGGCTCTGATCTTTCCATTTAACTCCACCTCTCCCATGTCGCTCCACTCTGCCTGCTGTGACACTGTGTAGGGGAGGGTTCCACTGGCCGGGTTGTCTGTAGACTGAGGGAGAGTTAGGGGCACTTTGCACACTACGTCATCGCAGGTGCGATGTCGGTGGGGTCAAATCGAAAGTGACGCACTTCCGGCGTCGCTCTCAACATCGTAGTGTGTAAAGCATTTTTGATACGATTAACGAGCACAAAACGTCGTAATCGTATCATCGGTGTAGTGTCGGTCATTTCCATAAATTGGGAAAGACCGATGTTACGATGTTGTTCCTCGTTCTTGCAGCTGCACACATTGCTGTGTGTGAAGCCGCAGGAGCGGCCGGCTATGCCGAAGGAAGGAGGTGGGCGGGATGTTTACGTCCCGCTCATCTCCGCCCCTCCGCTTCTATTGGCCGCCTGCCGTGTGACGTCGCTATGACGCCGCACGACCCGCCCCCTTAGGAAGGAGGCAGTTTGCCGGCCAGAGCGACGTCGCAAGGCAGGTGAGTGCATGTGAAGCTGCCGTAGCGATAATGTTCGCTACGGCAGCTATCTCCATGATATCGCAGCTGCGACGGGGGCGGGGACTATCGCGCTCGGCATCGCAGCATCGGCTTGCGATGTCGTAGTGTGCAAAGTGCCCCTTAGTATTTCTCCCTGTGTCTGGATGGCTCCTGACAGCCTGCTGTGCAGAGCTCATTCCTATCACTCAGAGGGCAGCAGTCAGAACTCCCACTGCAGGAGGAACATGCCACCCCTTGAGAGTCAGTACCAGATCGGAGAACCTCTTCTTGCCAGTTATGAGAACCTGCTATGATTTTAACAATTGGTTCGGGAGAAACGGTAGGAACTAGCTAAATGCCACCCCTGATTGCAGACCCATTTTCAGTTCCCAGGAACTCACAGAGTGGCGCTTTGGTTGTCCATGAAGGTTGTATGAGATTAGAAAGAAGTGTCTGATTATTTTTTGAAAACAGTACCTACTTTGACTTTGTCCCAATGCCAGTTATAGTACTGGGGATGAGTTGCAATACAGATACAATTTCTAAAGGAATGTGGTCCTGTTACTTGAGATAAAAACCAGACCCTTCTAACCTATCTAATTGCATACAATACCACTCAGATTTATTTGTAGCTTTATATAACACCATCGAGACCCCATATTATTAAATTCCCAAATGGCAAACTCATCTCTGCTCCATCTGTATGAATGTAATTATTTGGAATTAATTGCTTTTTCAATTTATTCATGTTTAATCATTCATTATGCACCACCACTGCGATGTTATCTTCGTCACAATTATACGACTCGTTTATGTAATCATGTAAAAAGGTTGAGCAAACGTTTTTTCCTAAAGGTTGTGGTTATTAAGAAGTATGTACCTGATTTTTAACAACGGAAAGCAAGCAACATAATTGAGCCTACTTAGGAAGCGAGGTGTATTGCGTGTTTTCGGAGCAATCAATGGCTGCGCTCAGTTACCAGTTCATTCACACAAGAGTTTATTGTTATTAATGAATCATGCGCACTTGAATTGATATTGCCACCCTTTTTTTTAAATTATACTTCCAAAATGAAATAACTTACAAATCATTATTATTAATCGCGCTGCTGCCGGTGAAATACAGCTATCTTAAGCAATAAATATTCCTGTAGCAGCAAGAACAGTTAACAAGCCAGATGACCCTGATCATATTCATTCGCAGGCAGAGGTAGCAGGCTCTGGAATATTTACACTGTTTTTTTTATGTATTATATCACCCCTGGAGTTTTCAGAATGACTGTTAGTAAGTGATATGTTTTCTACATAGTCCACATAATCATATTAATGCTATTCTATTATCCATTGAGAGTTATGGATAGAAATTGGTGGGTATTTGACATAGTTTAAGAGCAATGATCAATGACAGTCATGGTGACTCTTATCTAGCTAACCTACCAGAAGAAATCTATGTAGGTCAGCAACCTAGAGATTAGAAAGACTTGACAGTGTGATTAGGACTGCAGAAAAGAAAATGTTGAGGATCTGAAATTATAGTGTGCCCTTAGCCCAGCAGTGATGTGCTAACAGTCTTGAGAGCATAATTGGAAGGAAAGCTGAGCATTTACTGCGTGTTGCCTTTATAGCAAAAAAAACCCACCAAAAGAATACACAGACCGCCCCAAGCCAAAAAGCATAAAATGTGTTGATAGAAAGTGAAACTTCAAAAGTTTAAAGCTTAATAAGCTAAATAAACATGTTCATGGACACTGTACTGCGCTGAACTATTTTTAGAATATTTTTTAATATCCTTCACACAAAATATATGCAAAAAAAACCAAAAAATAAATATTTTTGTAGTGGTAAACTATTGTGGACTACCTGTGAATAAAGTATGCTGATTCCCAGCTACGAAACATATGACGCAAATTCTAAATGTTTAACAATTAGGGCCCAATTCATTATGTGCAGGGGTATTTAAGTCCCTTTTCTTTTGTTATATTGTTTTATTCGCTAACATTTTTATTGCTCTAAATTCATCAACTTCTTTATAAATGATCTGGACAACAGAATTACTGGGGAACTCATAAAATTTGCAGATGATACTAAGATAGGAGGAGCAGCAAACACTAGAGAGGAAAGAGAGAGTATTCAAAAGGATCTAGACATACTCGAACAATGGGCTGAGGAGAACAGAATGGTGTTTAATAAAGGACAGATGCAAAGTCCTACATCTGGGTAAAAGAAATGTAAAAAGCATATATAGTATGGGAGGAATAGGACTAGGTGATAGCACTGAGGAAAAGGACTTGGTCATATTGGTAGATTCAAGATTCAACATGAGCCAACAATGCGGTACTGCAGCTAAAAAGGCCAACAGAATTCTGGGATGTAACAAGACAAGCATTGAATCTAGATCAAGAGAGGTAATTATTTCCCTATACTCTGCCCTGGTCAGACCACACCTGGAATACTGTGTACAGTTCTCAGCACCCAAATTCAAGAAAGACATCGATATATTGGAGTAAGTCCAGAGAAGAACATCCAAGTTGGTAGAAGATCTGCAACCATGTCATTTGAAGACCGGCTAAAAGAACTAGGGATGTTTAGTTTGCAAAAGAGAAGGCTGAGAGGAGACTTAATAACGGTCTACAAATATCTGAAAGTTAGTCACAGGGGAGAAGGAACTACCCCTTTCTGATAAGCACAAGTACAAGAAGCAATGGGATGAAACCAAAAAGAAGGAAATTCAGATTAGACATTTGGAAAAACTTTCTGACAATGAGGGCAGTTAAGGAGTGAAACAGGCTACCACAGGAGGTGGTGAGCTCTCCATCAATGGAAATCTTCAATGGGAAGCTGAATAAACATATAGATGGGATGATTAACCCCTTAACTACCTTTGACGTACTGGGTACGTCATGGTGACATGGTGCTAAACGACCCATGACGTACCCAGTACGTCATGGCGAAATCGCGGTCCCGGAGCCCCGGGGAGTCCAATTTCTTTAATTAAGCGGTAGATTCGGGAAGGAGGGGACCTCTGCCTGACCTCAGGAGGGGTGGTGCCTCCTCCCCGAACCTACAGAGGCTGTGATTGGCTGACAAACACCGCTCAGCCAATTACAGTCACTGTAATGTTCCAGCCATTGAAGATGCGGGTGCCCATCGGTAAGTTGCTGCCCCCGCTGCTCGCCCCTGTCCCCGATCGCCCGCCCCTGTCCCTGCCGCTCGCCCCTGTCCCCGATCACCCTGCCAGCCCCGCCGCTTGCCCCTGTCCCCGATCGCCCTGCCCGCCACCACCGCTGTCTCCGATCGCCCCGCCCGCCACCGCCAGCCCCGCCGCTGTCTCCGATCGCCCCGCCAGCCCCGCCGCTGCTCCCGATCCACCGCTGTCCCCGCCGCCACGCTCGATTTACCGCTGTCCCCGCCGCCACGCTCGCCACTGTCCCCGCCGCCGCTCCCGATCCACCGCTGTCCACGCTGCCACGCTCGATCCACCGCTGTCCCCGCCGCCACGCTCGCCACTGTCCCCGCCGCCGCTCCCGATCCACCGCTGTCCCCGCCGCCACGCTCGATCCACCGCTGTCCCCGCCGCCGCTCCCGATCCACCGCTGTCCCCACCGCCACGCTCGATCCACCGCTGTCCCCGCCGCCACGCTTGCCGCTGTCCCCGCCGCTGCTCCCGATTCACCGCTGTCCCCGCCGCCACGCTCGATCCACCGCTGTCCCCGCCGCCGCTCCCGATCCACCGCTGTCCCCACCGCCACGCTCGATCCACCGCTGTCCCCGCCGCCACGCTTGCCGCTGTCCCCGCCGCTGCTCCCGATTCACCGCTGTCCCCGCCGCCACGCTCGATCCACCGCTGTCCCCGCCGCTGCTCCCGATCCACCGCTGTCCCCGCCGCCACGCTGCCACGCTCGATCCACCGCTGTCCCCGCCGCCACGCTCGCCGCTGTCCCCGCCGCCGCGCTCGATCCACCGCTGTCCCCGCCGCCACACTCACCGCTGTCCCCACCGCCACGCTCGATCCACCGCTGTCCCCACCGCCACGCTCGATCCACCGCTGTCCCCGCCGCCACGCTCGCCACTGTCCCCGCCGCCACGCTCGCCGCCGCTCCCGATCCACCGCTGTCCCCGCCGCCACGCTCGCCGCCGCTCCCGATCCACCGCTGCCACGCTCGCCACTGTCCCCGCCGCCGTCGCACCCACCTTTTTCAGCCACTGCTGCCCCCGAATCGGCCGCCGCCTCCTTCATCGCCACTACACCTCCTATCCCTCCATGTGCTGCAAGCCACCCTCCCCCCACATGTGGGGGGAGGGTGGCTTGCAGCACATGTGGGGGGAGGGTGGCTTGCAGTGCTCCACATGTGGGGGGAGGGTGGCTTGCAGTGCTCCACATGTGGGGGGAGGGTGGCTTGCAGTGCTCCACATGTGGGGGGAGGGTGGCTTGCAGCACATGTGGGGGGAGGATGGCTTGCAGTGCTCCACATGTGGGGGGAGGGTGGCTTGCAGCACATGTGGGGGGAGGGTGGCTTGCAGTGCTCCACATGTGGGGGGAGGGTGGCTTGCAGCACATGTGGGGGGAGGGTGGCTTGCAGTGCTGCAAGCCACCCTCCCCCCACATGTGCTGCAAGCCACCCTCCCCCCCACATGTGCTGCAAGCCACCCTCCCCCCTCCATGTTCTGGGGGCCACCCTCCTCCATGTGCCATCTCTCTCTCCCATCAGACTCTGCCCCCCTCCCCGATCTGCTGCCTGCTCTCTCCCATCCTCTTCATCTACTGCCCCCTCTCACACTCCTCAATCTGTTGCCTCCTTCATCTGCTGCCTCTTCTGTCTGCTGTGATCCTGCTGCCTAGATCCATCCTGTAAGGTAGGTATCCCCATCTCACCTCCCTCCCCCCCATCCTCTGCCGCTCCTCCACCCGCTGCGCCATTTCCCATCATCCATCCGCTGCGCCCTTTCCCATCCTCTGCCGCTCCTCCATCCGCTGCGCCATTTCCCATCATCCATCCGCTGCGCCCTTTCCCATCCTCTGCCGCTCCTCCATCCGCTGCGCCATTTTCCATCTTCCATCCGCTGCGCCCTTTCTCATCTGCCGCCTCGCCCTCTCGCATCGCATTATCCAGCGCAGTTGCTCACTTCCAGACTGCAGTGGATGATGCGATGCGAGACTCGTGCATCGCTTTCACGTTTGGCACTGGTCTTAGTGGCAGGCGCTCATATTTTTTTTATTCATTTTTTTTTTTTACTGATGTCTGTATATTTTATTTTTTTTGCAACATGGCGTCTGCTAATAATTCCAATCAATTTTACTGTGAAACGGCGCTCCTTCTCTTCTGAGCCCCGCCGTACGCCCAAACAATTGATTTCCACCACATATGAGGTACCTGTGTACTCAGGAGAAAAATATTTTCACGGCTGAACATTACAAACGTTTGTGAAGCCTCCAGGGGTTCAAAGTGCTCACTAAATAGCTAGATAAATTCCATGAGGGGTCTAGTTTCCAAAATGGGATCACATGTGGGGGAAGCTCCATTGTTTAGGCACCTCAGGAAGTCTTAAAACCCGACATGGCGTCCGCTAATGAGTGCAGCTAATTTTGCACTCAAAAATTCAAATGGCGCTCCTTGCCTTCCGAGTCCTGCCGTGTGCCCAAACATTTGATTTCCACCACATATGGGGTATCTGCGTACTCAGGAGAAAATGCACAATACATTTTATGGTGCATTTTTTCCTGATACCGTTGTGATAAAAAAAGCTACCTGGTTGAAGCAACAGTTTTGTGGTAAAAAAAAAAAAAATTCTTTTCACGGCTCAACGTTATAAACTTCTGTGAAGCCCCCAGGGGTTCAAAGTGCACATCAAACATCTAGAAAAAATATTTGAGGGGTCTAGTTTCCAAAATGGGGTCACTTGTGGGGGAGCTCCATTGTTTAAGCACCTCAGGGAGTCTTCAAACCCGACATGGCGTCCGCTAATGAGTGCAGCTAATTTTGCACTCAAAAATTCAAATGGCGCTCCTTGCCTTCCGAGTCCTGCCGTGTGCCCAAACATTTGATTTCCATCACATATGAGGTATCTGCGTACTCAGGAGAAAATGCACAATACATTTTATGATGCATTTTTCCTGATACCCTTGTGAAAATACTAATTTTTATGGCTAAAGTAACATTTTTGTGTTAAAAAAGTAAAATTTTCATTTTTTCGTCTACATTGCTTTGGTTACTGTGAAGCTCCTAAAGGGTTAATAAACTTCTTGGATGTGGTTTTGAGCAGAGTGAGGGGTGCAGATTTTAGAATGGGGTCACTTTTGGGTATTTTCTGTCGCCTAGGTTTCTCAAATCACTCCAAATGTGATGTGGTACCTAAAACTTTTTTTTATGTAAATTTTGTTGGAAAAATGAGAAATTGCTGATGAACTTTGAACCCTTCTAACTTCCTAACGGAATTTTTTTTTTTTTTCAAAAATTGCGCTGGTGTAAAGCAGACAAGTGGGAAATGTTATTTAGTAACTATTTTGTGTGACATATCTCTCAGATTTATGGGCATAAATTTTCAAATTTTGAAAATTGCGAAATTTTCTAAATTTTCGCCAAATTTCCGAAATTTTCACAAATTAACGCAAAACATATCGGCCTAAATTTACCACTGACATGAAGTACAATATGTCACGAAAAAACAATCTCAGAATCACCAGGATCCGTTGAAGTGTTCCAGAGTTATAACCCGTCAAAGTGACACTGGTCAAAATTGCAAAAAATGGCCGGGTCTTTAAGGTGAAAACAGGCTGGGGGCTGAAGGGGTTAAGGAAAACCTGCACTCACAGGGGGTTGGACCCGATGGCTCTTGAGGTCCCTTCCAACCCTTACCATTCTATGATTCTATTAATATGGCACATAAAAAATTCATCAACATGGCACATGTGGTTCATGCATTTGTCACAAAGTAAAAAAAAAGGTCTTTTTTCTGTCTCTATCTGTTTTTGTGCCTCTTTAATGTAAAAAAAGTTGCACATTTTGCAAAATGATGCAAAAATTGCCGAATTACAGAGAGTCATTCCGAGGGAAAACTGGAGTAAATTTGCAAAACAATGTATGACATCTTTGAAAAGTCGTGATTGATTAATCAGGCAAAGACATCTGGAAATTCTAAACTATAGCAATGTGGCTTATTAATTAAGAGCGGACTCAGACAGTGCAGTTTTAATATATCTTTTCCAGACAATCTTTTTTTTTTTATTTTTATTTTTTAAAAATAGAAGTGAGTAATACAATTTTTTCTTACCCTTCCTAGTCTTACAATCCACTCCCAGCTTTGGAGTTTGCATTAGTATGGTCACATGCTGATCAAGTGTAAAACATGCCATATTTCCCAATATGTTGTATACCCTGTGCTACTAAAGTATCCAATCTGTATTTCTGTTCAGAAAAGTGGTTAGAAACTTTACAAACAAGTGTTTTAAAGTAAGTCATGAATGCACCACTTCCTGTTTGTAATAACGTGCTTTAAAGAAAATAAGACCTACCCCCGAAAATAAGTCCTAGCCGGATTTTTTTTGGACCTTTTGGAAAATATAAGCCCTACTCCAAAAATAAGCCCTAGTTGCGGATCCTCATACTAATAGTATCCTGAAATAGGGCATGAGCAGCCCTTTCAGGATATGTAACTTTCGGTGTACATTGCTGTAAGCCTTGGAAGTTTATAGTCATATGCCGGTTAGTTAATGGAATGAATATTCATCCCTCTTCCAACCCATAATTCCGTCCACCATTCTGCCGGCATCAGTGACTGGAATTTGTGTTAATGAAATAAGGAATATTCACCCCCTTCCCCACTTACCCCTCGGCCGGCGTCAGTGAATGGAACTTGTGTTAATTAAATAATGAATATTCACCCCCTTCCCCCACCCACCCTTCTGTGCCGAATGTCAGTGATTCACTCAGACTCGTATTACTGCCCGAGGATTGCATTCCAATGTTCGCACTGGCCAGCGGCTCACCTAACCTAAGTATGACAGCTGCAAAGATATAAACGCTGACACGCTAAGGTCAGGGCAGCCCCCGGCCAGTGCGTACATAGCGCTGTGATCCTTGGTCAGTTCAATCACAGACACCGCACACAGGAATGGCTGGAGGAAAGGGTTAAATATTCATTATTTTATTAACACAAGTTCCTATCAATGATGGCGGAAAAGGGGTGGGTGGGGAAGGGGGTGAATATTCATTATTTAATTAACACAAGTTCCAATCACTGACGCCGCCACAGAAGGGTGGGTGGAGGAAGGGGTGAATATTCATTATTTCATTAACACAAGTTCCAATCACTGATGCTGGCAGAGGGGTTGGCGGCATTATGGGTGGGGGAAGGGTGAATATTAATTTTTCATTAAGGAGCCACTCAATCACTGACACCAATGCAAAATACACACTTATATTCGGGGAAACATGATACGCATGCTAAATTTGGAGATATTAGAAAATGGTGGCAAAACAATTAAACAATTGGTGTTCATGGGTAACATAACTGCAATAATACAAAAAACAGCTATAATTATTTTCATCAGTCTTGTAAATTGACCTCCCTGTGCAAATATTTAATGATGTGGGAAGATGTGTTCCATGTTTTTATTAACAAGATTACAATTTAAATGAATAACATGTAATTTTTGTTACTAAAGGGCAAGGATTGTGGTTTCCATACATTGTATACCAACTCAAAGATTCCTTCTAGGTGGAAAAAGTAGGAAGGATGGATTCATGCAGGTATCAATAATGGTTGGTGTTGTTGATCTGATGACAAGCTGAATCTATAGAGTGTGCTTGTTCTGCCCAAACTTAAAGGGGTTGTTTGGCTATGTGACTGCAGACTTGTGAATCATCACAAAGTGCAGTGCATGCGCTGTCAGGATTTTCCAGTGCTGACACCAGGAGCTTGTGGGTGATTTGTATAAATGTGATCACTTGCCAATTACTCATGCGCAGCCTCGCTCAATACAGTGAATTGTGCGAGGCTGGATATTTTTTGTCAGAATGCGTCCGGAAATATGCAAATTGCATACTCTCGGTCACATGACTGCCTGTTCCTGGTGCCAGCACTGGAGAATCCTGACAGTGAGTGCACGGCGTACTGTGAGGGTTCACAAGTCTTCCGCTATATAGAGTAAATGCAGACTTGTACTCCAAGGCCAGAGAACCTCTTTAATGGTTTTCTTTTACATGGTTACTCCAGTTTACTCACAAAATTTCAATAATATTCCAAGATGTCAATTGTATTCCAGTGTCGGTACATAGTGGCATAGCAAGTGAGGTTGAAAAAAGGCACATGCCGTAACAGATAACCTATTATCCTGCATTGTTGATTACCGGGAAAAGCAAAACTGTTTTACTCCAGCTGATAAACTGCTAGGAAAGCTTCCTTATCATCTGCTATGAAGCAAAGTAAGTAGCGAAGTCTATCTCTTGTGTTACAGAACAGTGAAATATTGCTTGGAGATGACACATATACTGAATATACATGATAAGAACAAGGTTCAAGTACAATAATGTAAAGAGCACTCACCATACTCAAGAAGAGAAATGGTATAAGATAGCAAAAAATAAAAGTCACTATTATTTATAGTTTGAGTCATAGCCTAATAATAATTACAAGTTCCTGAGACATTGGGTTTTTATCAGTGTAGCTAAGTATAACCCCATTCCATTCTTAACATGATTACTTGTCACACCCTTGACTGGCTCCCAATAACACTAGAAGTCCCAGAGAGGGGTCCTTTAACATTTCTACCTTTGGAACCCAGAGACGGGTCGAATGACCTGAAGGATTTTAGCTAATATCCTATAATCACCGTCTTTTGTTCTGTAATTAAGGCCATTACTGTCGCACCACAGGAGGTTGTTGTTTTCCAACCTCCTGTGGTGCGACAGTAATGGCCTTAATTGCAGTTTGGACTAAGGGTCATTTGACCCTCTTTCGGAACTTCAGTGGGGAGCGCGAAATTTCTGGGACTTCTAGTGTTAAATGACCAAGACAGGTCTCAACTCTGAACTCCCCACCAGTAGTGATCACCACCACCAATCTTCCCCTTATGCGGTTGCCTCCATTACCTTAATGATGTCTTCATTGCTGGATTTACATTCTGTAAAAGAAGTAATATCGGTGATGACTCCGGACACTTCAATAGCCAGAACTTTCACTGGGATAGCCACGGTCCGGCCTGTTAGGATAGCCGTGTTAATTATCTCAGTGTCCTGAAAATGAAATATTACATTAGCAAAATTTATGTGCAAAAACAGACCCTGAAAAACAGAAATAGCTCCATAGACAAGCATCACTATTACAGCTTCAAAATGAAAAGAAATAATATTTAAGAAAAGTTTTATTACTAAAAAGCAAAGGATGAAAGAAGATGTCTTACCATAGCCAGAGGAACTATAGCTCGAATATCCTTCTGGATTACTGTCAGTTCTGTCACAGCTTTCTCCATGTCAGATGGGGGTTTTTGACCTTGATATTCTAGATGCCACATTATACGCCTTTTAACAGACTGACTTGTGAAATTCTCCATCTCGAAGTTCAGCTGCATTATTGGGTTAATACGTTCTTCAGTCCTAAATGTAAACAAAACACATTACAAAAAAAATCATTAAACTGTATAATTCTATTGATTTGTTGTTTAATACATCTAACTACTCACAAGATCATCAGTAAAAATAAATATTAAACGTAATTTGTCACCAGCCTTGTGCTACCTCATCTGATAGCAACATAATGTAGGAAAAGAGACTCTGATTCCAACGAAGTATCACTTAGTTTACTGGGTGAAGCAGTTGTGACAAAATTGGAGTTCGTAGCTCAGAAAGCAAAGCCCAACCACATTACAGCTTTCTGTGTACATTGTCTATTGACAGTGAGCTGCTTATCAGAGGAAGGAATATGTTTGTACCAGGGCTCATAAACCCCTTAGCACTGGCAGTGATAATCTGCTGGTAATAAAGCACTCATTGTATGGAAATAACAGCACACAGCCTAATAAGTAGCATATCCCTGAAATCTGTATCTGATAAATGTTACAATTTGTTTTTTAAAGCAAATGCTTAAAAAATGTCTCTAAGGCCTCTTTTACACATCAGTGATTCTGGTACACGTGACAGCTTGTATACGTACCAGAATCATGGACATACGCAGCCCCATTAAAATCAATACATACATCAGTGATTTTTCACTGACTGTGTCTCCATGTGGCTTACACGGGTGTCCATGTTTCTGCATGGAGACATGTCCGTATTTTTCTGGTATCACTGATGTTCCACGAACCACACTATGGTATGATATGTGAAACACGTACCAGAAAAACATGTACATTGAATATAAAAAGCTTTATAAATTCACCGGTCTCCAGCAACGCTGTCTCCAGCCTCTGCTGGCTGCTGCTTCCAGGACGGCTAATTATTCTCATGAATATGCACATATATACTGCACAGCTGACGTGGAAGTAGCTGCAGCGGTGAGGGACACAGCGGCCAGACCCAGCATCCGGGAACTTCAGCACCATGGACAGCAGGAGCGGGGACAGGTGAGTTTACTGTATCTCCATGTGCAATCACGGATCACAGATAGCACATGGATAACACAAGTGTGCTGTGAATCACAGCACACGGAGGCACATATGCGGTTTTAACACACCAGTGAAAAATGTCTGTGTTCTTCACTGACGTGTGAAACAGGCCTGATACATATCTATCTCTTTAGGTTTCATTTTATTAGACTTGATAGGAAACCTAACAAGCAAATTAAAATATACAAAAACATATTAAAGTGATTTTTTCAGAAGGTGATTTTGAAAAAGCCATAAAACTCAGTGATTGCAGCGCTGTTCACATGATGCCATCATTACCATAATCACCAGACTACCGGCGGAGAATCCGCGAGAGTCCTGAAAAAGGAAAACCCCTTTTAATGCAACTATGTGGAAGCTTTTTTCTCACGCATACAAAAAATGTCAGAACTCTACATCGCTGCTGTACACGTTTCTTGCCCATGGCAACGCAGCGTCTAGAAGACCTTTGGTTTTTACAATAATGAACATTTTCTTGACCTTTTGTGACTTAATATGAAATTTCCTGAAATTTTTATAACCAGAAGTGAAGAACTCAGAGTCAATAAAACATTTCTTCAATTTATTCTACCTAACAGGTGAGAGTTTCAAGCTGGATGCCCCGCTGAGGAGGAATTACATGACATTGTGTCTACTGAACAATATTACAGCATGACAGTGGTAGAAGATTAGCGAGTCGTGATCCCAGCACAGTATATCCAATCAACTTACACTATCAGTTTGGGTCTCACACCAAGTCAAAATCCCTTTATATTAACTATAACTTTACAGCTATCATTTGGAGCTCCAAAATGTTATTGCTCTAAATACAGTATAACACAGAAAAAGGAACCTCTTTAGCAAATGAGTGGTGGGGAGATAAGGAGGCAGCCATAGCAGTGATTAGAGTAGAATTTATCAACAAGAGCAAAAAACATGCAGCATTTTTACTATTGTATCACTGCGAAACTAAAGTTTACAAAAACAAATAGAATATCTACTTAATTGGGTAACTCGATGAATACTGAAAAGAACCAGATGCACAGTATTGTTTGTTTTTTTTTAATTGTGAGCAAAAACAATAACAGGACCCTATGTTGGTACTCTGTTGTGGTTGGACAGTACTCTGCTGCAGTTGGACAGTACTCTGCTGCAGTTGGAAAGTACTCTGCTGCAGTTGTACAGTACGCTGCTGCAGTTGGACAGTACTCTGCTGCAGTTGGAAAGTACTCTGCTGCAGTTGGACAGTACTCTGTTGCAGTTGGACAGTACTCTGTTGCAGTTGGACAGTACGCTGCTGCAGTTGGACAGTACTCTGCTGCAGTTGGAAAGTACTCTGCTGCAGTTGGACAGTACTCTGTTGCAGTTGGACAGTACTCTGTTGCAGTTGGACAGTACGCCGCTGCAGTTGGACAGTACGCTGCTGCAGTTGGACAGTACTCTGCTGCAGTTGGACAGTACTCTGTTGCAGTTGGACAGTACTCTGCTGCAGTTGGACAGTACTCTGTTGCAGTTCTGTGAACTTCCTTACCTGGCACTCAAATCTGACATTCTGGTGTCTCTTTTGTTAACTAGACCCCCATGATGATCTGACATTGTGTTTGCATCTCGTGTCGTCTACATCAGCAGAACTGCAAATGTTACAAATGCTGTAGACCTGACATCACTTCAGCAGCCAATCAACAAAGACTGGAGCAATGAAGGAGAGGCAATGCAGGACCCAGTGAGGGTGACCAACAGCTCCGTGTATTGCCATTCTAAATATCTGTAACCAGGGGACCAAAAAGCAGCCCAGGCACACAAACCCCACCAGCCCACATTTTATAACACCCATCAGCCCCGATCAGTGAATTTTGCTTTTACGTTGACATGCCCCTCACCACTCACTTAAAGGTGTTATTTGAAGAGCCACATGCAAATGGTGCAGCAGTGCATATGACTGACCACAGCTCCAGTTACATGATGATCAGAACTGAGGTTCTTGAGATTATGAGGGTCCCAGTGGTCAGATCCACAGTGGACAGAATGTTATCTCTATCCAGAAGATAGGTGATAACTTCCAAACTTGGGATAATGCATTTAAACTGTTTCTTCAAGAGTTATTTTTATTAGACCTTAGGAATGTAGAAAATAATAAATTAATAATGACCCTTCCGAAATGTAATGCAGCCTATCTGACAACAGGACAGGAGAAGTGGTACTGTGCAGTGTATATATACAGAATAATACAGATACTAAGAATTACACCCAGTATACAGGACAGGAGAAGTGGTACTGTGCAGTGTATGTGTGGTGCCCCTGGGCTTCAGGCGCCACAGGGTATTACACCACTTTTATGGGGTAATATCTATCCTGGGTTAGGAAGCAGTTAACTGCTGGTGCCTTCACAAAACACACACCTACAACAGCAAGGTGCTTTCCCACAATGGGTTGGACTAGGGTAGATAGGGTAGTTAGCCATCACGAAGTATGGGACTTCCCCAGTCACTAGGACAACTACTGGGGGCGGGTACCACTTGGGGTAGAAGTAGGCGCAACCATGATACTAGAGCAGACCTTTCCCGGGTACACCTTGGGATAACACCTCGCACAGACAACTGGAGTTAGTATTTTCCTCTCTTCATGGGCCCGTGGCTTAGAGCTGGAGGCTCGGCCCAGGTTCCGGATAGCAACTGAGGGACACTTCACTAGAAAAACGTTCACGGTCACCGGCGGTGACCTCCAACTATCCGGGATCGGCTGGAGCCCATCATGGCAGAGATCGATACTCTGGGGCAGCACCTGAACTACCTGTGAGTAAAAGACCTGGAACCGCGGTCCCTGTCTTTGCCTGTCCTTAACCGGCGTCATCGCCCAGCGCTGCGGCATCAACGGGGACTACCACCACCCCCGTCCGTCCTCAATCATCCTCCCCCATGCTCCATCCTTCCTCCCATCCACCGCCTTCCTTCCCTCCTGTACGCCTTGAGGTCACGAAACTGGGCCAGCCCAGCCCATGACGACGGAGGATCTTCACCCTCGACCCCAGGGTGTTACATATATATACATACATACATATATGTATATATACATATACATATATATACATATACATATATACATATACATATATACATATACATATACATATATACATATACATATACATATATACATATACATATATACATATACACATACATATACATATATACACATACATACATACATATACACATACATACATACATACATACATACATATATGTGACGCCTCTGGACTATCAGGTCGTCACAGGGTATTGCACAATCTTCCGTCCCATGCAGTATCCACCTCCTTCTTGGTTTAGGGTCCCTAACTATATGGTTTTGCCTACATCAGCTAATCAAAACCTAGGTACACTCTGCACTACACCCACCAAACACACTAGTGGACAGCTTAAGTGGAATAGAGTCGCCCACCTGTGGGGTTGGAGAGGAGAGGTCAGGAGTGTCAGAAGGAGAGAGTTGAGCTTGAGAAGTGAAAGTGAGAAGAGGTCAGGAGCAGGGCTCCTGGGAAGTAATCTAGGTGGCAGACGGTGGTCTGGGCATAGAGGAGCTGAACCCCCGGTCGCAGGGGATCATGGCAAGGGGCACGGATCTGTCGAGGAGGACAGCCAGTGGCCTTGCACCATCACCGGGCTGGGACCAGGGCACGATGGGGTACGTGGATCCTAGGTCAGGGAGTAGCTTCAGGCAACCTGACAATTTACCCGAGGAGAATGGAGCCTTCCAACTCGCTCCAAAATCGGGGTACTAGCTCAACGAGGGGGATAGGACTTCCACTGAAAACGGTCCAGAAAATCCCAAGCGTGAACCCTGAGAGCAAGCTCCCACACTTAGCCATAGTGGGGAGCGGGACCTGGCAAGTTCCGTACTACCGGGACCAACAGAGAAGTAAACTTAGTGCCAAGAGGCAGGTCACGGATCACTAGGCAGCACCATTGGGGACGGGACCCGAACTAAGCGGCAGCGGTATCCAGAACTTTGGGTTATCCAGTTGTCGGTGTCAGCTTAATGGACTGAGTGAGTACGCAAGTGACCCCCTTTGCACCCAACGTCACTGCCCCTCACCATCACCGAGTCCCGGGGTATTCTCCCCCCTACCCGTGGAGAGTTACAACACCTGGCTGCCCCATTCCATCAACCCCGGGTACTCCCTATTGCAGCGGTGGTACTTCAAATTACCACATTACATGGGTGGCGTCACAAACTCTAATACATCCCCTGTAAATAACCCCCCTTCATTTGAGTGGCCGCACGACCCCCGGGTCCGGAGACCCTCGAGCCACCGCGGATCCGTATCCAAGCAGCTCGCCTGCTGGCACGAGGGTGGCACACACACACACATATATATATATATATATATATATATATATATATACCCAGCATACAGGACAGGAGAAGTGGTATTGTGCAGTGTATATATGCAGAATAATACAGATAGTGAGAATTACACCCAGTATACAGGACAGGAGAAGTGGTGCTGTGCAGTGTATATACAGTATATACAGAATAATACAGATACTGAGAATTACATCCAGTATACAGGACAGGAGATGTAGTAATGTGCAGTATATATATGAGCAGAGTAAAGGCTCGTACACACAAGCTTATAAATCATGCGCGTGCTATCCGATTTTTTCTGGGATAGAACACTGACCCATGTTATTCAATGAGGTAGTGCAGATTAACGTTTTTTTCTCATATCAATTTGGTGTGAGGAAAAAAATTGCAAATTTGATTCTGAAGTCGAATGAAACTCCCCCATTTAAGTCTATAAGTTCGAGAAAAAAATCGGATGCCACAGAATAGCATCTGATTTTTACGGATACATTACCATTCTGTACCATTCTGTAACATAGGAAACTGGAAATGGTCCTGTAAGTGATTAATAATTCTGAGAAAAAAAAGCGGATTATATATATAGATGACAAGTGAGAAAAAAAATCATTACATTTTTCTGGATGAAAATTTGACAGATTTTTTTCTACTATTCCAAGAACCTAGCCTAATACAGATACTGATAATTACACCCAGCATTTAGGACAGAAGTATGCCGATATTTAACTTTACACCCAATAGAATATATATATATATATATATATATATATATATATATATATATACATATATATATATACATATATATATATATATATATATATATACACATATATATACATACGTATATCTAATATATAAAGCTGAATGTGTGTATGTATGTGTGTGTGTGTGTGTGCGTGTATGTCCAGGATTGGCATCTGCACCGACGCAGCTACAACCACAAAATTTTGCACACTTACACGTCTGGACCCCGAGAGCGTCATAGGCTATGTAGGGAGGCGAAATTTTAACCCCGCGCATTCCAATTTACCAATCAATTTTGCCCCTAATCTACATAATGGGGAAAAAGTGAAACGAAAAGTGTATCCGCACCGTCGCATTTATAATCACGACATTTTGCACAGACACCTCATGTGACCCAGGGAACGTCGTAGACTATGTTTTGACAGGAAAATTTAACCCCGCGCTTTACAGTTACTCTCCAAAAAACATGGCTCCATTAATGTAAATGAAGCCTGTAACTACAGGTTATTAGTAGGAGCTGTGATTGGTTTCTATAGGAACAAAATACATTCATAGTATAAGAAGCTTATATGTGAGGTAATAAGATGTCTGTGGGGAGATGGATAGAGAGAGACAGAGAGACAGACAGACAGAGAGACAGACAGAGACAGACAGAGAGACAGACAGGGAAAGAGACAGAGAGATAGAGACAGACGGTGAAAGAGACAGACAGAGACAGATGGTGAAAGAGACAGACAGAGAAAGATGGGGAAAGAGATAGACGGAGACTGACCTGGAAAGAGACAGACCTGGAAAGAGACAGACAGAGACAGACCTGGAAAGAGACTGACCTGGAAAGAGATTGACCTGGAAAGAGACTGACCTGGAAAGAGACAGAGGGGAAAGAGACAGAGGAAAAAGAGACAGATGGGGAAAGAGACAGATGGGGAAAGAGACAGAAAGACATGCAGACAGATACAGAGACAGGCAGACAGGGAAGGAGGAGACAGCCAGAGAGACAGACAAAGATAGATGGGGAAAGACACACCTTGATAGAGACAGATGGGAAAGAAACAGAGAAATAGAGACAGACAAGGAAAGAGACAGACAGAGACAGGCAGACAGGGAAAGAGACAGACAGGAAAAGACACAAAGAAACGAGGAGACAGACGGGGAAAGAGACAGACCTGGGAAAGAGACAGACCTAGAAAGAGACAGATGGGGAAAGAAACAGAGAGATGGAGAAAGACAAAAAAAGAGACAGACAGAGACAGGCAGACAGGGAAAGAGACAGATGGGGAAAGAGACAGACGGGGAAAGAGACAGACGGGGAAAGAGAAAGACCTGGAAAGAGACAGACCTGGAAAGAGACAGACAGAGCACATTATTTGGCCAATTTAGTTAAATCTGTGTGGAATATCTGTGGTGTTGAAATATATGTTGTGAAATGCTTCTATTAGCTTAGTTTTTGGCTTTTAATAATTACATTTCTATCTATTTATTCTGTGGTTCTTGTGTGCAGAATAAATTTTTGTTAATACATTCTACTTTGTTAACAACAGTTATTAACCCGGGCTAAGCCGGGTAGTACAGCTAATATATATATATATATATATATATATATATATATATATATATATATATATATATATATATATATATATATTAGCTGTACTACCCGGCTACGCCCGGGTTAATAACTGTTGTTAACAAAGTAGAATGTATTAACAAAAATTTATTTTGCACACAAAAACCACAGTATATACAGTACAGACCAAAGGTTTGGACACACCTTGTCATTCAATGAGTTTTCTTTATTTTCATGACTCTGAAAATTGTAGATTCACATTGAAGGCATCAAAACTATGAATTAAAACATGTGGAATGAAATGCTTAAAAAAGTGTGAAACAACTGAAAATATGTCTTATATTCTAGGTTCTTCAAAGTAGCCACCTTTTGCTTTCATTACTACTTTGCACACTCTTGGCATCCTCTTGATTAGCTTCAAGAGGTAGTCACCGTAAATGGTTTTCCAACAGTTTTGAAGGAGTTCCCAGAGATGCTTAGCACTTGTTGTCCCTTTTGCCTTCACTCTGCGGTCCAGCTCACCCCAAACCATCTCGATTGGGTTCAGGTCTAGTGACTGTGGAGGCCAGGTCATCTGGCGTAGCACCCCATCACTCTCCTTTTTAGTTAAATAGCCCTTACACAGCCTGGGGGTGTGTTTGGGGTCATTGTTCTGTTGAAAAATAAATGATGGTCCAACTAAACGCAAACCGGATGGAATAGCATGCCGCTGCAAGGTGCTGTGGTAGCCATGCTGGTTCTGTATGCCTTCAATTTTGAAAAAATCCCCAACAGTGTCACCAGCAAAGCATCCCCACACCATCACACCTCCTCCTCCATGCTTCACGGTGGGAACCAGCCATGTACAGTCTATCCGTTCACCTTTTCTGCAAAGACACGGTGGTTGGATCCAAAGATCTCAAATTTGGACTCATCAGACCAAAGCACAGATTTCCACTGGTCTAATGTCCATTCCATGTGTTCTTTAGCCCAAACAAGTCTCTTCTGCTTGCTGCCTGTCCTTAGCAGTGGTTTCCTAGCAGCTATTTTACCATGAATGCCTGCTGCAAAAAGTCTCCTCTTAATACCTCTTAATAGTTGTTCTGGAAATGAGAAGGTGTGTCCAAACGTTTGGTCTGTACTGTATATATATATATATATATCTATATATATATATATATATATATATGTTTTTGGGGTTTTTTTTGCTTAATATTCTAATTAAGCAGCACCAAATCTTAAGTAGTGGACGCAAAGCTGTACGGACACAAACCCATAGGTCTACTATATTTATAAAAAGAAAACAAGCTGTACTGCGATTAAATGTGAAAGAGGAGAATTATTAGCCCATGGGGCAACATTTTGGTTCCATAACAGAGATGTTCTGTTATGGAACCGAACCACATGGGCTCATATAGAGTCCACTTTTTAACAATTAGGCTTTGTGCACACATTGCAGATTTGGCACAGAAATTTTCTGCATCAAATATGCACCTTCTAGCAGAAAAAAGCACCAAAAAGCACATGTGTTTTTGGCGCAGTTTTGTGCCATGCATTTATTTCTTAATTAAGTCAATTGGTGGAAGGGCTAAAAAAGTGCAGGGAAAAGTGCACCAACAATTGTCATGCTGCAGATTATTTTGTGCACCAAATCTGCAAAGAAGAAATAAGCATGCTGTCATAAAGAAATACATGCACATGTGGGCCACAATCTGTACCAAATCTTCATAAAAATGCTCTGTTTGCACACAGCCTTAATTAGAGTTCTGCAGAAGTATACAGTTAGGTCCAGAAATATTTGGACAGTGAGACAAGTTTTGTTATTTTAGCTGTTTACAAAAACATGTTCAGAAATACAATTATATATATAATATGGGCTGAAAGTGCACACTCCCAGCTGCAATATGAGAGTTTTCACATCCAAATCGGAGAAAGGGTTTAGGAATCATAGCTCTGTAATGCATAGCCTCCTCTTTTTCAAGGGACCAAAAGTAATTGGACAAGGGACTCTAAGGGCTGCAATTAACTCTGAAGGCGTCTCCCTCGTTAACCTGTAATCAATGAAGTAGTTAAAAGGTCTGGGGTTGATTAAAGGTGTGTGGTTTTGCATTTGGAAGCTGTTGCTGTGACCAGACAACATGCGGTCTAAGGAACTCTCAATTGAGGTGAAGCAGAACATCCTGAGGCTGAAAAAAAAGAAAAAATCCATCAGAGAGATAGCAGACATGCTTGGAGTAGCAAAATCAACAGTCGGGTACATTCTGAGAAAAAAGGAATTGACTGGTGAGCTTGGGAACTCAAAAAGGCCTGGGCGTCCACGGATGACAACAGTGGTGGATGATCGCCGCATACTTTCTTTGGTGAAGAAGAACCCGTTCACAACATCAACTGAAGTCCAGAACACTCTCAGTGAAGTAGGTGTATCTGTCTCTAAGTCAACTGTAAAGAGAAGACTCCATGAAAGTAAATACAAAGGGTTCACATCTAGATGCAAACCATTCATCAATTCCAAAAATAGACAGGCCAGAGTTAAATTTGCTGAAAAACACCTCATGAAGCCAGCTCAGTTCTGGAAAAGTATTCTATGGACAGATGAGACAAAGATCAACCTGTACCAGAATGATGGGAAGAAAAAAGTTTGGAGAAGAAAGGGAACGGCACATAATCCAAGGCACACCACATCCTCTGTAAAACATGGTGGAGGCAACGTGATGGCATGGGCATGCATGGCTTTCAATGCAACTGGGTCACTTGTGTTTATTGATGACATAACAGCAGACAAGAGTAGCCGGATGAATTCTGAAGTGTACCGGGATATACTTTCAGCCCAGATTCAGCCAAATGCCGCAAAGTTGATCGGACGGCGCTTCATAGTACAGATGGACAATGACCCCAAGCATACAGCCAAAGCTACCCAGGAGTTCATGAGTGCAAAAAAGTGGAACATTCTGCAATGGCCAAGTCAATCACCAGATCTTAACCCAATTGAGCATGCATTTCACTTGCTCAAATCCAGACTTAAGACGGAAAGACCCACAAACAAGCAAGGCCTGAAGGCTGCGGCTGTAAAGGCCTGGAAAAGCATTAGGAAGAAGGAAACCCAGCGTTTGGTGATGTCCATGGGTTCCAGACTTAAGGCAGTGATTGCCTACAAAGGATTCGCAACAAAATATTGAAAATAAAAATATTTTGTTTGGGTTTGGTTTATTTGTCCAATTACTTTTGACCTCCTAAAATGTGGAGTGTTTGTAAAGAAATGTGTACAATTCCTACAATTTCTATCAGATATTTTTGTTCAAACCTTCAAATTAAACGTTACAATCTGCACTTGAATTCTGTTGTAGAGGTTTCATTTCAAATCCAATGTGGTGGCATGCAGAGCCCAACTCGCGAAAATTGTGTCACTGTCCAAATATTTCTGGACCTAACTGTACATAACATACACAGATGCGCAATATACTGTATGCTACGAATGATTATATATAAAGCTCCAAACTATAAACTCAGTTAAGAAATAAAGAGTGGAGCTGTATATATACTATATAGTGTAGAGTTGTGCTAGTGTACGTAGTGTGGATTCAACACTATATGTAAAGTACATCCCATATATGAGACACACAATCTGCTGAATATACAGTGAAAACCTAAAGGGTAACAATGTTTAGAATTTTGGACTTTCAGGCCCCATATCTCACCAACCACTTAATTTTTGAGATTGAGACTACCTTCATTTTATAGACAATCATCTTGGCCATCTTATACATAAAATTTACTTGCAATTATTTAGCATATGATTACTTATACAGATTCTTGTCATGTTACTGCATTGTTACTGTTTTGCTCCTGGTGTTAGAAAAACATATTTCTTCCTGTATGCTACAAATTACAACCTATTCTCACATTCCCTAATAGCTCAGTGTTTTACTAAGTTAATTCCCATGGTCACTGGTTCGAAAAGGTCACTGGTTTGAATTGAGGAGCAGCCATAAAGAAGAGTTTCCAAGGAAAGAGAAATAGCATCGCCCAGCTCATTAATAGCAGTCTCTGGGCTAAGAAAATTGCCAAACAGCATGAGATAAAGGTCATGACTGTTGAAAGAATACAAAAAGGAGTCTGTCCATTCATTCAAAAGCCAAGAGATGGATGTCCAGGCAAAATATCAGAATCAACAATTTGGCTCATCACAAGGTCTATCAGTTCTGGTGTGCCAAACATAGAAATTGAGGTGGCTGGTATGCTTAACAATAGTGAGATCACAGATATCCATGCAAGCACAATGCGATGCATGTTACACAAGCTTGCATCGGTGCTCTGAAAAAAGGTGAGGAACCCTCGACTTCAATTTCATCATAAGTGTTGCCTCGAGTTTGCAAAGAAGTACGAAAAGTGGACAGTAGAAGAATTAAAATGGGTGAATTGGAGCAATAAGACAAAAGCCAGTAGACTATGCACTGATAGGTGCAAATAGGTCTAGAAGAAACAAGAGAAAAAAGGGGCTGATTGATCGAGAGATTGAAGGAACTGCCAAGTTTGGTGGAGGAAGCCTGATGATATGCGGTTGTTTCATAGCCGAAAGCATTGCATACTTGACAAGGATCGATGGTGGTCTCAATGCTGAGCTATATGTGAGTATACAACAAAACAAGTTACTTTGCACACTCGAGTACTATGAGAACGAAATGGAAGACATAAGGCCCTGTCACACACAGAGATAAATCTTTGGCAGATCTGTGGTTGCAGTGAAATCATGGACATATTGTCCCATTTGTACACAGCCACAAACCTGGCACTGATTGTCCACAATTTCACTGCAACCACAGATCTGCCGCAGATTTATCTTTGTGTGTGACAGGGTCTTTAGTGTTCGAGTATGACCCAAGCATACGTTGAGATTGGCAAAGGAAATGATTCAATCACAAGGTGCTGGAGAGCTGCATCAAGCCCAGCACAGGAGGACAGGCAGTGGGCATGAGGTGGGCAGAGCAGCAGAATTCCCGAGACTGGTGATCAGAGTGCAAACTGGTGATCTCATTGAATAGGGAGTTTTTCCCTTGGACACCAGCACTAATTGGGTCTGCAGTATGCTATTTATCATCAGGATCCCCTCTTTGAATCAGCCATCAGGCTACAGAGGGTTTTCCTGAACCACCATTGTAGTTTACTATTGGCCTCCTGAGGAACCCACTTCTGGGAGAAACGCGTTGAGGCTTGAAATTACTATTTTATTCATATCAATGAGATAAGTTTTTGAATTTTCCTCCCTACTGTCCACCTGCCACACCAATTTATTTGTTGCACTTATCTTAGGCACTGCACCTTTTTTCCGGCAGGGACTTCAGGGGCAGCAGGGAAAGTCGTCGCGGAGTGGGGGCGCCACATCGCATTTTAAGGGTGCCAAACCCCGCCGTAAGGCAGTGCACAGATAGGTGCAGCTATTGAGGGCTAGCAATCTATCCTATGCACTTTTAGTAATCACGGTGTGGTTTTAAGTGATTTAATAAAGTATTTAAGTTTTATAGGGTCAGTCTATGTGCATGTATGTGTTCAGAGTGCAAACTCCACCAACAAAAATATGTTCCAACTCTGGTATTGGCTAGCGTCAGACAGAAAGAGCCTTGTGTCCACCTTGACAGCCCTTGTCTGTGTGTGTGTGCAGTGATGGCCATTGTCAGAGTGGCCGCATGCATGCACAGGGCTCTAAACCACAGTTTTAAATGGCCAGCAGCTCACTATGCAGTTCAATGCTGCTGGACCAGCGGACATTTGCCCGCCATGGAAGATTGCCAGTTCAGACCTAATTGTAACCCTATTGTACAATAGCATTTTTAAAAGGAGCAACCACTTTAAATACAGTGTTTATGTAACAGTTCTAAAAGCAGTATAGTCACTTCATTGGTTGCTTCTATAGAAATATCTACTTTGGCATGTGAGGGGGAATAGTGTTATACTTTTATTGTTCTGACACTCTTTAAGCGGTAAAGTAGAATTTATTTTAATGAGTTATAACGGTGTAAAGTATAGGTCTAATGTCCTTGCACCGCTGTGAATTGGATTGCTTCAGGCCTCACTACTGTAATGATTTTGCGTGCTCCACTCCATTCAATTTAGACTGAAGAATTTGGAATAATTTAATATTTTACATAATGACATTGAATGTATAGTATGTTTCTCAAATTTTTAAATCCTAAAACTTGCTCATAACTATGAACCGGTAGTCAGAACTTGTCTGGCATAAAACATTGAGCTAAAGTCAATAAATCTCAGAATTACGGTAGTTAAAAAATTGTAATTAAATTATAACAGATGCAATATATAAACACTATTGTATGACATAACCTTTTACCACCTAGCATAAGTTATTACCATACAGACCTTTATCTTTTTACATAATGTGGTTTTAAAAAGCTTGGTGAAAGTTAGAAATAAATGTAGACTTAGGCTATGGGCGCACTTTGCGTCGAGGTAGTTGCAGCTCTAAACGCATCCTCTGGCAGAAATTGTCTTTGTTACATTTTGCTTTGACCACAAAAACGCTATAAATATGCTTGTGTTTTTAGCGCGTTTTAGCCACGTTTTTACCGCGTTTTACATGCTTTTTCACTGCTTAAAATCAGATGCGTTTTGACTATAAATACAATGCTAAATAAAGTTTAAACATACAAACACTTTAAAAAAAAGGAAAAAATTATAGCAAATATTAAGATTAAAATCATACATAAAATGGCTTATTTTATTAAAATGATAACTGTATGCTAATATTTATGCATAAAATTACATTTATTTATAGATTTTCATAAATGTATTTGTCGGACTATGTGTGTGTAAAGGGACACATCATGCCATTAATATTTTGTCAAAAACGCATGCATCTAATTGGTTGAAAAAGCATGTTGTTTTCTGCATCAAAAAAGTATGTAAAACGCTAGAATTTTTAAGTAGATTGCGTTTTGCAACTTCTCATTGACTCCAATGATAGCAAAACGCAGCCAAAATGGCAAAAGCAATTGACATGTTGCTCCTATAAATGCTGAGTTTTTGCCAAATTTTCTGCAACTAAAACGCTGCGTTACACTAAAAGTCCCAGAGAGGGGTCATTTAACATTTCTACCTCTGGAACCCAGAGACGGGTCGAATGACCTGAAGGATTTTAGCTAACATCCTATAATCACCGTCTTCTGTTCTGTAATTAAGGCCATTACTGTCGCACCACAGGAGGTTGTTGTTTTCCATTGAGTTTAGTCATTTAGTTTCTAGTTAGTTCTATTCAGTTTGGACTAAGGGTCATTTGACCCTCTTTCAGGACTTCAGGGGGAGCTCGAAATTTCTGGGACTTCTAGTGGTAGCTGCATTGTGCGCACAAGAAATCCCTATTTCCCATAGACTTTGCTTGAAAATCAAAACGCATGCCTTTTAGCATTAAAAAGCTGCAGTTGAAAACGCTGCGGAAACGCATGAAAAAACGCAAAGTGCGCACATAGCCATATGCACATTAAAGTGATTAAAGTGACTCTAAAGTCTCCTGGACAGGAGTTCTATTTTAGGCTCTTTACAGCCTTCTCCAGAACTCTATGTAATAAATTAAAGGCTTGTATTGACGCCTTTGCACATTCTTTCTATTCCTTCACATAGCTGGCTGTCCTGTTGCTTAAGATATTCAAAGGGATTTTTCGTTATTCAGTTTCTGTACTCTATTGCTTTGCAAAAGTTAGACGGAATAAAATTAGCGTAACTCACCCTCCACTGATGGCTCACATCCACTTCCACAATTTTATCAAAGGGTCATAGTCATGACATCAGCACTACACCGTACGTTCTACTGCAGACAATCACTGGACTCAGTGGTTTTGCAGAAAAATGCAGCACAACAGCACTGAGCCAAAGTAGGGATGTGTGCTTTAATCATGATATCACCACTGCAGCCTGTCCATAGAGATCGTGGACAATTTCAGAGTGACATCACTGGAACAGCAGATGATGACCTAGAGTAATTTGTTATTTTTTAATTGCTGCAAACCTAAAAAGAACAGAAAATTAGTGGAAGACCCCATTTAACAGCACACTGCTCATGGCAATGCCTGTTCTCCCTCTTAACTCAGTGTTAGGGCTCTTCTCCACTGGCGTTTTTTTTCTCCAAATTCAATCACTTGAACAAACGGATTGCAATCTGTGTAATGATTTCCTATGAGGCTGTCTCCTTTTACCCGTTTTTTTATGTCTATACACGGTTCCACCTTCAAATCGCAGCATGCTGCGATTTGATGCGATTCTCAGCTCTCTCACCCCCATGCAATTATATGGGGGTGAGAAAAAAGTCAGAATCCGGGTGGCATGCGCATGTCACACGGATCCTGACACTTGCATACCGCGTCAGATTGGCTACCGGAGAAATTACCAGTAAAACCAGTCCTGGCTGCGGTTACATGCACTGAACCCTGGAGCTGTCACCTGAGCACCAGAGTGCAGCCTGAACAGCGAGCGC
The DNA here is from genome assembly GCF_048569485.1 of Anomaloglossus baeobatrachus. Classification (NCBI taxonomy): domain Eukaryota; kingdom Metazoa; phylum Chordata; class Amphibia; order Anura; family Aromobatidae; genus Anomaloglossus; species Anomaloglossus baeobatrachus. The sequence goes on from NC_134354.1 coordinate 457,295,695, forward strand.
CGAGTGATAGATTCCCCGGCGACTGCTGTTCAGGTCAGCACAGCTGCAAACAGATCAGGCAGACGCTGGAGCTCAGATTACAGCTCTGGAGCTGAGTGCAGGTAACCCCGGCCAGGACTGGTTTTACAGGAGATTTCTCCCGTAGCCAGCCCTACACTGTTTACCTAAAAACTCACATAGCACCCGCATGACGCTCACATGTCATACGGATGCTATGTGAGGAAAAAAACACACATTGTACGCATATCACACGCAGATCACACGCAGGATACTCGACTCACATTTTGAGCCGAGTATCGCTGTGATTTAAAAAACGCTAGTGGAGAAGGGGCCTTAGGCTGGAATCACACTTATGCGTGTAAAATTGGTCGGAGTTGCATGAAAAAAAGTCGGACGATTTCAGTTCACTTTATGATCAGTATGCAATGCAACTGCACTGCGATCCTGGGATTTTTCTCATGATTGCAGTGTGTGTGCAATGCTTGTTTGATGCGTATGGGATCCGTTTTTACTATGTCATCTGCCATTCAGCTCTGCTACATGGCCGCTGACAGCAGACACAGACAGAGCCGCACAATCAGAATGAAGTCGGATGAACTTTACCCGACTTCATTGTCATCCCGTGGTGCCGTCACTGAGGTTACCCGTGGCCACAGCTGAAGTCCTCCACCTGAGATCTGTGGTCGCGGGTAACCTGAGTGACGTCATCGCTGATAGCGCGACTCACTTCAGTCGCTGCGGGGAGCTCACAGAGAGCGGTCGTGGTCTGTGACTGCTCTCTGTCAGCTTCCGATGTAGCAGAGCTGACAGCGTTGAGGGACCTCTGTGGACTACATCGGACATGGAAGGGTATTTGTGGACTTGAATAAAGTGGTGAAAGAGGGTTGGGGTTTTTTTGTTATTTATTTCAAATAAAGGATTTTTTGGTGTATGTCTTCATTTACTTAATCTTACAGGTTAATCATAGAAGGTATCTCGGGGAGACACCTGCCATGATTAATCTAGGACTAGTGGCAGCTATGGGCTGCTGTCATTAACTCCTTATTACCTCGATTGCCACCGCACCAGGGCAATTCGGGATGGCCGGATACAGTCCCGGGACTGTCGCATCTAATGGATGCGGCTATTCTGGTCGGCTGCTGGCTGATATTGTTAGTGTGGTTGGCTCCCGATATCGTGGGGCTCCCCATCATGACAATACTAGCCTTCAGCCGTGTGGCTTTACCCTGGCTGGTATTAAAATTGGGGGGAACCGCAAGCCGTTTTTTTAAAATTATTTATTATTTATTTTACTGCGTGATATAGACCCGCCCACCGGCAGATGTGATTGGTTGCAGTGAGACAGCTGTCACTTATTATCGTGGGGCCACCAATTGTGGAGACACGAGGCTCAGTGGGTGCTCTCGTCCACTAAAACCCACTGCCTTTAGAAAAACAGCGTGGCTCAGGGCTCATCCCAACTGAACGCCGGCCTCCTTAACTGTGGGTGTAACACTACTCAGACAACACAGGGTGAGGGAACCACAATAATTAGACTTTATTGGATCCCCAAACAATTAACGGCACATAACACATAACCAGCAAAACACAAATGTAACAGGCAACAGAGTCTCACCCTCCGCTGGCTCACCAGGGATTCAGAATGTCCATGCCTCAGAGGTTCCAGGGCTAATTACTCCAATCCAGCAGCAGCCCGCTTTCGGCGGGCACCCACCGTGACTGGAATAACACCAGATTTAGGAAGCTGGCTGAGGTCTGCAAAGTCTGTAACAGGTGACTGAACTGTCTCAACCTGAGTGTCCTCCTTAGGTAGTCCTGGTATGATGATACAATCCTGGCAGCCGGAGTCGAAATCCCTAGGCTGTGGATATGGTCTCCAACCAGAACCGGAGTCCCTAGATTGAAGCCATAAGATATCCTGATCCTCTAGTCAGCTCCAAAGAGCTTAGACTGGATCCATCAGCATCCATCAACCACCTTGGTGGCTTAAAGAAATCCCTTTTATAGCCACAGCCTTCCACTTAGATACACTGCGTCCTCATCGATTGGTTGGACAAGATCGCCTCTCCCATTGGATGAATCTCAAGCTGCATGGACAATGTTCATCCAAATGATGTCTACAGAAAAACTGAGGATATCTACATGAAGTCTACAAGTCACAGACTCGACAATGGCTACTAAGGTAATCACATTAGCAATACACAACTACATTACAATGGTTACTGAAAGAGTCTGGAGAAACAATATGTCTGGCTTTCAGTGGCCAACACATTTATATGAGTCAACAAGAGTCTTGTAGAAACAATGAGGGACTTATCCCCCGTCTATAAACAATCTATCATCCTGTCTGGCTGAATTTTAAGAAACTTTAACCCATGAGAGTCAATGTCGTCACAGGCGTGTATGACTGTAACCAATCATAGGCGCCGGTGGGCGGGTAAAGCAGGGAATACTAGATTGAATAATGAGAGGCCGGCTTTTTCAAAAGAGGAAAAGCCGCCGGAGCAGTGTGAACCAGGGATCAGTGAGTATGAGAGAAGGGGGGAGGAATAGACCGACATGGACAGAGAGAGAATAGAGACCGAGAGGGAGAGACCGACTGACAGAGGTAGAGATTGACCGACATTGTGAGACCTCACTCATTTCCAGTGTTTTGTGAAACATGCGATAAATGTATTTAGAAAAACGAATGTCGCTAGGATGGTGTGAGTGCCGGTCCGTGTGACATCCGTTTATTTACCTGCTCCCATAGAGTTGCATTGGAGAGACTCGCGACTCCGAGAGAAACTCTCCAAAACGCAGCATGGACTGAGAAAAAAATAGCAGATGGGAGCTGCCTCATTGATTAACATGTGTCCGAGTGCAATGCGAGAAATTTTCGCATTGCACTACTGCGAGAAAATCGCAAGTGAGAAGCAAAGATAGCAAAATCTATGGAAGGATGTTAAAATCAGGGTGTGGATAGGGAAAGGAAGAATTCAGGTCTTTATGGGGGGCAACTTATACAGGCTCTATGGTAGTACTATGTAAACAGAAAGGAATGCACACAAAAGTCAGTTAGAAAAGGAAAAGGGAAAAATCATAATGACCATGTACTGTATATACAGTATATGGAAAAAAGGAGGGCACCAAATCCACTAGAAAGGGGAAATCTGACATTCAACAGCAGCATTGTCTGTCAATCCTTTAAAGGAGTTGCCCACTACTCAATCAACCCCTTCTAAATTAGGACGTTTTCCCCATGTAAAATAATAAAACATTCTCATTGTTCTTGTGATGTGGGCACGTTCTCTCCCAGGACCTTATAACTCTGTGACATCACATGATCTCATTAGCCAATCAGCGGTATCTTCACTCTCCCTGACTTTGAACGTATCACATAAATCTGGAGGAAGAGAAAGAGCAGCAGTGCTCTCTTCCTCCCGATGTAAGGGATTTGTCTGAAGGTCGGGGGAGTCAAGAAGCCGCGCATTTTCAACCGGGATCGCGTTATGTCTCAGAGTTATAAGATCCTGGGAGAGACAGTACCCACACCACTAGAATGATGCCTGCACTGGAAAAGAATATAAGTTTTATTATTTTACATGGGGAAAACATAGAGATTGAGAATTGGTTGTCTGAGAAGTGGACATCCCCTTTAAGCATTGTAAAAGAAATCGTACAGGAACAATGCTGTGCTAATAAATTAGCTACTGTAGTGAAGGTATCTTCCCCCAGAATGAATAGATCATGTATTCCTGGAAAGGAAATAGTTATTTGAGAAAAGTCAGAAACTATTGCTTCCCATCGTATCTGAAAAATGAATACAGGAATGAAGATGGCAGCTTGAAACCTATTGCAAATTTTCTTAGAACTCAAGTTAATCATTATCAAATAATAAAACAATTTTCAATGTATTCCTTGTCTTCTGAGGTGGTTTCATACTTCTCACTGTGAATCATGAGTACAGCAATATGCACAATTACTTACAGCAGCACCTTATTAACTAATTTCTTTTTTTTTGCTTAAGAGGAGAAACGGAGATAATGCCGCGCTGCTGTTGAAGTAATAGACTGTTCATTTATTCAATTCTCTTATCTTACAGGTCTACGCGTTTCAGAGGTCAGAGCGTCCTTCATCAGGACGCAGGAAAAATCAAATTGTTGATTTTTCTTTGTCCTGATGAAGGACGCTCTGACCTCTGAAACGCGTAGACCTGTAAAATAAAGAAGAATTGATTAAATTAACAGTCTATTACTTCGGCAGCAGCGCGGCAATAACCTGTTTCTCCTCTCCAGCATTGACGTTTAGCCCACGTGGGCTAGCATAGGAGTTGTGACTTAGGCTGCTTTCACACATCCGGTTTTTGCAGTGCGGCTCAATCCGGCTCAAAAACCTATGCAACGGATGCGGCGAAAAAAAACCCGGATCCGTTGCATAAGTTTTTCCATGCGGCCCATCCGTTTTTTGACGGATGCGACTTGATACTGAACATGCAAAGTGCAAAAAAACGCATCCGGCGGCCAGATGCGTTTTTTGCCGCAGGACACCGCATCCGGCGTCCATAGGCTTGTATTGTAAATATCGCGCATCAGCGCGATGCAGTTTTTCGCTGCACAAAAAAACGGGCCAGGCAACGTTCCATCCTGCTGCCGCATGGGCTAAATATGCCGCATCCGGCAAAAAACGGACGCAACGCAAGGCCATGCAGCACAATACGGCACTAATGCAAGTCTACGCGGAAAAAACGCAACCGGCGGCAAAAAAAAAAGGTTGCGTTTTTTTCTGCAAAGCGCCGTATTGTGCCGCTCAGCAAAAACCGGATGTGTGAAAGCAACCTTACACAAGCTCTTAAGGTGAGTGTCTCTTTATGTACACTTCCCTATAATATTTGGTAAGACCCTATTAGTGCTCTTTTTTTCTTTTGCTAAGATAGCCCCAACCTATTCCACCGCTCTGTACAGATATTATTATCACTCCTATTGGTGACTCCAGGACCCGAGTCCTTCAGTCCTCTGTCCTGTTTAGGAAGTTGCTAAATTTTAACTCACTTTTCTAAGAAGGTCATAAAACTGCAGTATATGTTACAGAAGTATTAGGTATATTGTCTTCAAGGAAGAGAGTTGACCTTTCATTATGGCAGTAATTATTTCTACACTACGTTCTCTGTCCCCTTAAGCAGGTATGTTATTCATAGCAGTAAACCTTTGGCACAATAAAAGTAATTTCTTCTATTTCTTTTTAGAATGACATTGCAGCGTTTCATAGCTATGATATACAGTATATATATATATATATATATATATATATATATATATACACATACATACTGTATATATTATATTGCCATCTTCTGAAAAGAAGCTCAGCCGGATAAAAACCGAAGCTCTTGAGTTCCATTTCCAATGCAGATTGAAATCGGCCTTCAAAAGGTTAGAGACAGACGATGAATTTAAAGTGATCACAATCACCTTTTAGGAAAACAACCTGATGAAATATTAATGGAATGGTAGAAGAGAGCTGCTTTAGACCACTTCCCTGCGGGGGGTTTACACTTCAATGTAATTATGCTTTTCTTCTGCCTCAGACCTGTATTTAAAATATGCTTTTAGATTTCTTTAAAAAGACAACACTCATATAGTCGGTATAGAAAATGCTGTCTGCTTCTGTGTGGGCACAAAAAGAAATATACTAGGTGACTGAAATGTACAATCATTCGATACTGTTGCAGTACGGTAAGTTGTTCCTTCAAGAATATGAAAATAAAATATTTTCTGATATATGTTATCAGAGACATTGTCTTTTTTCTCTTCCTCAACTGATCTGTTTGCAATTCAGCTAAAACAGTTATTTGCATTACCAACAGGAGATGACAGTTGCTGCTCATAAGAATCTATGGAGAGGGGAAGAGACATGTGGAGGTAAGAGCTAGAGGAAGACGGAGATGGCTGTAAGGTCAGGAAGGGAATAAGGCATAAATGTCACTTCACAAAGAAAAATATAAAAACACAGGACTCTGCATACTTCTTACATGGAGCCTAGTAAGCAGAACATTATTGCACTGTTCTTTTCCTCCTCCTTGGTAGTGGTCAGATGTTGCTCCATTGAATAGCTTGTGACTAGTGATGAGCGAGCATGCTTGTCACTACTCGGTACTCGCACGAGTATCACTGTACTCGGGCTGCTCGGCGGGGACCGAGTAATCTCGCGATACTCGTGCTTTACTCGTGGTCTTCATTTCTGCATGTTGGCGCTCTTTTGAGAGCCAGCCCTCATACAGGTATTGGCTGGCAGACCACTGCAATGCCACAGCCCTGTTAGTTGTGGAATTGCAGTGATTGGCCGGCCTGCACAGCGTCACCGAGCCTTTATATCGGCCGGCGCGCTGTGCTCTGCTCACAGCTATTCTGACAGTGAGTGTAGGGAGAGTGTCGCTGATTCAGGGAAAGCTTTGCGGCCCTTTATAGCTTTTTCAGTTGCAGGGCTGCAAACAGTGTGACCAAAAGTCCTTCTCAGGACTATTCTAGTTGTATACAGGCAGGCAGGGTATAGCCAGGTCGGCGTACAGTAGCAGAGTCCTTCTCAGGACTATTGTTGCTATATACAGGCAGGGTATAGCCAGGTCTGAATACAGGCTAGTGACCAAAAGAGTCCTTGTCAGGACTATTGTAGCAGTATACAGGCAGGCAGGCAGGCAGGGTAGTGGTGACCGTATACCAGCCTTCATATCTGGGGCTGGTGTACACAGTGTAAAACAGTCCAGATAGTGTCTGACTTGTCTGTACTGTAATTGTCGCTCCCCAAAAAAACCTGTTAGTAGGTTATTATTGCGTCCGTGCTTGGTTTTTAAAACCGCACGTGTGTGCCTGTTGGTGGCAGCGTACAGGTGCACTGGTGTGCGTTTACCAAACTATTATATAACGCACAAGTGTAGTGTATAATACACGTCAGTCAGCAGTGGCTGATAGTGTCAGAGTTCTTAATTTTTGCTCCTAAAACCTGTGTTAGGTTATTATTGCGTCCGTGCTTGGTTTTTAAAACCGCACGTGTGTGCCTGTTGGTGGCAGCGTACAGGTGCACTGGTGTGCGTTTACCAAACTATTATATAACGCACAAGTGTAGTGTATAATACACGTCAGTCAGCAGTGGCTGATAGTGTCAGAGTTCTTAATTTTTGCTCCTAAAACCTGTGTTAGGTTATTATTGCGTCCGTGCTTGGTTTTTAAAACCGCACGTGTGTGCCTGTTGGTGGCAGCGTACAGGTGCACTGGTGTGCGTTTACCAAACTATTATATAACGCACAAGTGTAGTGTATAATACACGTCAGTCAGCAGTGGCTGATAGTGTCAGAGTTCTTAATTTTTGCTCCTAAAACCTGTGTTAGGTTATTATTGCGTCCGTGCTTGGTTTTTAAAACCGCACGTGTGTGCCTGTTGGTGGCAGCGTACAGGTGCACTGGTGTGCGTTTACCAAACTATTATATAACGCACAAGTGTAGTGTATAATACACGTCAGTCAGCAGTGGCTGATAGTGTCAGAGTTCTTAATTTTTGCTCCTAAAACCTGTGTTAGGTTATTATTGCGTCCGTGCTTGGTTTTTAAAACCGCACGTGTGTGCCTGTTGGTGGCAGCGTACAGGTGCACTGGTGTGCGTTTACCAAACTATTATATAACGCACAAGTGTAGTGTATAATACACGTCAGTCAGCAGTGGCTGATAGTGTCAGAGTTCTTAATTTTTGCTCCTAAAACCTGTGTTAGGTTATTATTGCGTCCGTGCTTGGTTTTTAAAACCGCACGTGTGTGCCTGTTGGTGGCAGCGTACAGGTGCACTGGTGTGCGTTTACCAAACTATTATATAACGCACAAGTGTAGTGTATAATACACGTCAGTCAGCAGTGGCTGATAGTGTCAGAGTTCTTAATTTTTGCTCCTAAAACCTGTGTTAGGTTATTATTGCGTCCGTGCTTGGTTTTTAAAACCGCACGTGTGTGCCTGTTGGTGGCAGCGTACAGGTGCACTGGTGTGCGTTTACCAAACTATTATATAACGCACAAGTGTAGTGTATAATACACGTCAGTCAGCAGTGGCTGATAGTGTCAGAGTTCTTAATTTTTGCTCCTAAAACCTGTGTTAGGTTATTATTGCGTCCGTGCTTGGTTTTTAAAACCGCACGTGTGTGCCTGTTGGTGGCAGCGTACAGGTGCACTGGTGTGCGTTTACCAAACTATTATATAACGCACAAGTGTAGTGTATAATACACGTCAGTCAGCAGTGGCTGATAGTGTCAGAGTTCTTAATTTTTGCTCCTAAAACCTGTGTTAGGTTATTATTGCGTCCGTGCTTGGTTTTTAAAACCGCACGTGTGTGCCTGTTGGTGGCAGCGTACAGGTGCACTGGTGTGCAATTTCCAGAAACTTTGATATAACGCACAAGTAGTGAATATACACGTCAGCAGTGCACAGCATTGCAAAATGCGCAAGGGCATTGGCAAGGAACAAGGAAGTGGACGTGATGGTGGTGCAGGCAGAGGCCGAGGTCGTGGGCAAGCTCTAATTTCGCCACAACAAAGGGCCACATCTAGTCGCTCGCACGTCCTGTCCCAAATTCTTGGGGACCGCAGCAGTACACCGCTCTTGAACCAAGACCAGTGTCAACAGGTTGTTAGTTGGATAGCGGATAATGCTTCCAGTCAGATTGGCACCACCACAAACACTCTGTCTTCCACACGGTCAAGTGTCAGTAGCCGTGATACTGCACCGCACATTTCTGAACCTGATCCTCCTTCCTACCACCAGGCTGAGTACACGTCCTCCTCGGACATTAATGATCCCACACTTGGACACTCGGAAGAGCTGTTCACGTTTCCATTCACACATTCTGGCCTCTCGCCAGCTCATATTGAAGTGGGTCATGAGGAGATCGTCTGTACAGATAGCCAAATATTTGAGCAGCCACGTTCTCACGAAGTTGGCAACGTGTCTCAACAAGTGGTGGACGATGATGAGACACAATTGTCAGCAAGTCAGGAGGAGGAGCAGGGTGCGGAAGAGGAAGACGACGTGGTGGATGATCCAGTAACTGACCCAACCTGGCAGGAGGATATGCAGAGCGAGGACAGCAGTGCACAGGGGGAGGGAGGCGTAGCATCACAACAGGCAGTAAGAAGCAGGGTGGTGGCCCCAGGCAGAAGTCAGGCAACCGTTCCCCGTAACAACACGACGACACCAGGTGCCTGTACAAATGTTAGGTCTTCACGAGTCTGGCAGTTTTTTAAGTTGGATCCAGATGATTCAAAAAAGGCCATTTGCAACACCTGCCGTGCCAGCATCAGCAGGGGTACCAAAACTAGCAGCCTGACCACCACCAGCATGATCAGGCACATGTCAGCCAAGCACCCGACTTTGTGGGAAGTACAACAGAGTCGAGGAGCAGTGCTTGCTGATGTCACTGCTACGTCTTCGCTGGTTGTGCATGCGAGCCAATCCTCTGTCCATGCTGCCTGCGAACAAGCCTCCTCCACTCCTGCACCTGCAGTTGCCTACGCAGAAAGAACACCATCATCAAGCACGTCCTTGTCCCAGCGCAGCGTTCAGTTATCCATTGAGCAAACCTTTGAACGCAGGCGCAAATACACTGCCAACACCCCACATGCCACAGTTCTAAATGCTAACATTTCGCGACTGCTTGCGCTGGAAATGTTGCCTTTTAGGCTGGTGGAGACAGAAGCATTCCGTGACCTGATGGCGGCAGCTGTCCCACGTTACTCGGTCCCCAGCCGCCACTATTTCTCCCGGTGTGCCGTCCCCGCGTTGCATAACCACGTGTCACAAAACATCACACGTGCCCTGAACAACGCTGTTTCACCCAAAGTCCACCTAACCACAGACACGTGGACAAGTGCTTGTGGGCAAGGCCGCTACATCTCGTTGACGGCACACTGGGTTAATATTGTGGAAGCTGGGACCCAGTCTGAGCGAGGGACGGAACACGTCCTTCCCACACCAAGGTTTGCAGGCCCTACCTCAGTCAGTGTTTCACCCACACTCTACAGCTCCGGAATGTCATGCTCTTCAGCCTCCTCCTCCTCCTGCGCATCCTCATCCACTGTGCCCTCCACACCAGTCACAAGCTGGAAGCACTGCAGCACTGCCTCGGCGAAGCGGCAACAGGCTGTGCTGAAGCTAATCTGCATAGGTGACAAACCCCACAATGCAGAAGAGCTGTGGACAGCTCTGAAACAGCAGGCAGATCACTGGCTCACACCTCTGAACCTAAAGCCAGGAAAGGTCGTTTGTGACAATGGCCGGAACCTGGTGGCGGCTTTGAGGCGAGGCCAGCTGACACATGTTCCATGCGTGGCCCATGTGCTCAACCTCGTGGTTCAGCGGTTTATAAAGTCATACCCAGAGCTGTCTGATCTGCTGGTAAAAGTTCGCCGCCTGTCTGCACATTTTCGAAAGTCACCTACTGCTTCAGCCGGCCTTGCCGGCTTTCAGCGCCGTTTGCATCTTCCGGCTCACAGACTGGTGTGTGATGTCCCCACGCGTTGGAATTCAACTCTGCACATGTTGGTCAGGATATGTGAGCAGAAGAGGGCAGTTGTTGAGTACCTGCATCACCTAAGCCGTCGGGAAATGGGTCAAACTCCACACATAACACCTGAGGAGTGGAGATGGATGTCAGACCTATGTACCATCCTCCAAAACTTTGAGGACTCCACCAAGATGGTGAGTGGTGATGACGCCATTATTAGCGTCACCATACCGCTACTCTGCCTTCTAAAACGGTCCCTGCTGAAAAACAAACATGATGCATTGCAGGCGGAGCGCGATGAGTTGCAGCAAGAAACAGTAGTGGGTGTGGGTGATAACACACAGCCCAGCCTCGTCTCATCACAACGTGCAGTGGAGGACTATGACGAGGAGGAGGATGAAGACATGGAGCAACTCTCCGGCCAAATTGAGGATATGACATGCACACCAGTCATATCCTCGATTCAGCGTGGCTGGCCAGAGGACAGGGTAGATGAGGAGGAGGAGGAGGAGGAGGAGGAGGAGGAGGAGGACAGCATGTTCAGTCATCTTGTTGGTCAGGCTACTGAAGTCCTGGCTGTTAAGAGTCTGGCGCACATGGCTGACTTTATGGTAAGCTGCCTGTCTCGTGACCCTCGCGTTAAGAACATCTTGGCCGACAATCATTACTGGTTGGTAACACTGTTAGACCCACGCTACAAGGAGAACTTTTTGTCTCTTATTCCCGTGGATGAGAGGTCAACCAAAATGCAGCAGTTTCGGAAGGCCATACTCACGGAAGTAGGCAAAGCATTCCCCTCACAAAACGCTAGCGGCATAGGTCAGGAATCAGTGGACAACCGAGGCGTACAGCCGAGAGAGGCACAAGTCCAATCCGCCAGAGGTAGGGGAACAGTCTTTAAGATGTGGGACAGTTTTCTCAGCCCCTCACGTACCACAGCCCCTGAGGTGCGGGGTAGTGCCACAAGAAATCCTAAGTTTGCCCAGATGCTGAAGGAGTACCTTGCAGATCGAACAACTGTACTCCGACATTCCGCTGTGCCTTACAATTATTGGGTATCCAAGCTGGACACGTGGCATGAATTGGCTCTCTACGCCTTGGAAGTCCTGGCCTGCCCTGCTGCTAGCGTTTTGTCAGAGCGTGTTTTTAGTGCCGCAGGTGGAATCATTACAGATAAACGCACCCGCCTGTCAACTGAAAATGCTGACAGGCTGACTCTGATAAAGATGAACAAGGGTTGGATTGGGCCAGACTTCACCACACCACCAGCAAATGAGAGCGGAATTTAAAGTTTGCCATGTACCTCCACTCACCCATGGGTACACTTCTCGACTTTGGATAATCGCTGGACTGCTCCTCCTTCTCCTCATGCGCCATCATGATGACCGTTACAATAGTTAGGTCTTTGTTTCAGGTATACCCCCAGTGGTAAATTTTTTCGCCCATTCTTTGCAGAATGGACATTACAACGACAGGAGACCCGCTCCTTTGCAATGGGAACAATGTTTTGAGGCCCTCATGCACGTCTCTACCCAGGGACAACGTGTAGCCTCCCAATTTTTGGCTGCCCTGCCTAAGGGCTATACTGAAATACACCCACTTCCTTAAAATGGACACTTAATGTTTTGAGGCCCTCATGCACGTCTCTACCCAGGGACAACGTGTAGCCTCCCAATTTTTGGCTGCCCTGCCTAAGGGCTATACTGAAATACACCCACTTCCTTAAAATGGACACTTAATGTTTTGAGGCCCTCATGCACGTCTCTACCCAGGGACAATGTGGAGCCTCCCAATTTTTGGCTGCCCTGGCAAAGGGCTATACTGAAATAGACCCACTTCCTTACAATGGGCACTTCAGGTTTAAAGGCCATCATGCACGTCTCTATCCAGGGACAATGTGGAGCCTCCCAATTTTTGGCTGCCCTGCCTAAGGGCTATACTGAAATACACCCACTTCCTTAAAATGGACACTTAATGTTTTGAGGCCCTCATGCACGTCTCTACCCAGGGACAATGTGGAGCCTCCCAATTTTTGGCTGCCCTGCCTAAGGGCTATACTATAATACACCCACTTCCTTAAAATGGACACTTAATGTTTTGAGGCCCTCATGCACGTCTCTACCCAGGGACAATGTGGAGCCTCCCAATTTTTGGCTGCCCTGGCAAAGGGCTATACTGAAATAGACCCACTTCCTTACAATGGGCACTTCAGGTTTAAAGGCCATCATGCACGTCTCTATCCAGGGACAATGTGGAGCCTCCCAATTTTTGGCTGCCCTGCCTAAGGGCTATACTGAAATACACCCACTTCCTTAAAATGGACACTTAATGTTTTGAGGCCCTCATGCACGTCTCTACCCAGGGACAATGTGGAGCCTCCCAATTTTTGGCTGCCCTGGCAAAGGGCTATACTGAAATAGACCCACTTCCTTACAATGGGCACTTCAGGTTTAAAGGCCATCATGCACGTCTCTACCCAGGGACAATGTGGAGCCTCCCAATTTTTGGCTGCCCTGCCTAAGGGCTATACTATAATACACCCACTTCCTGACAATGGACACTTAATGTTTTGAGGCCCTCATGCACGTCTGTATGCAGGGGCATTGGTGAACCTCACAATTTAGGACTGCCCTGGCAAAGGAAAATACTACAAAGACTCACTTCCTCAAAATGGGCACATTAGACTCAAGAGGCCTTCATGTACGTCTCTTCTCAGGGACATCGGAGTGCCACACAATGTTTTCACGTAAAATCTTTCATGTATTGATCTCAAAAAGTAACATACACCAGCTCTATCTCACTATTGGGTATGTGCCCTTAACATTTCCGCCATGAAAAATCATTTTGGGGTCATTTTGGAAGGTTTTCTGGTGAGTCCGTAAAAATGGCGTAAAACGCGGACAAAATTGTTCACAGCTGTGACTTTTGAGTGATAAATGCTTCAAGGGGTCTTCCCCATGCTGTTGCCATGTCATTTGAGCACTCTTCTGAGACTTTTGTGACATTTTTAGGGTTTCTCCATGCTGCCGGGAGGTCATTTCACAAAAATACTCGGGTCTCCCATAGGATAACATTGGGCTCGTTGCTCGGGCCGAGTACACGAGTATCTTGGGAGGCTCGGCCCGAGCTTCGAGCACCCGAGCTTTTTAGTACTCGCTCATCACTACTTGTGACCATTTTTAGGGGATGTTCAGATAATTTGGTACTGAAATGGTACAATCCCAATTCCCAAAAAAGTTGAGTTGCTGCTTAATGTGTAAAGAAAGCAAGAATGCAATGATTTGGAAATCCATATGGACCCCTCTCAATCTGCTGGACCATGCGTGAACCTGTTGGAAGCAGCCGATTGTAGTGCTTCTTGGACTACTTGTTGACACCATTGATTCTCCTGAAGAGCCTTCTACCAATGCAGGGGAAACACATTGAGATGAGTATATAAATCTTAATATGTTGGTGTAGAAAGAATAGGGGGCACTCACCTATCCATAAAAGTATTTTATTTCATTTTTTTTTTATTTTTTTTGCAACCCGTGCATGCAGGAGGATGTAGACAGCGCTGTGGATGACGGCTGTCGTGCACAGATATGCCTTCATCCTCCTGGTTTCTAAATAAATGAAATAAAGGACTTTTATGGATTGGTGAGTGCCACCTATTGTTTTCTATACTCAGCATAGTATATTGAAGGTTGAGCACCACTCATTCCAGGTGGCCACTTAGAACTCATTGTACTCGTTTTTCCTTTCCATGAAGATTAACAGTGCCAGACTTGTTCAACGGTTTCCCATTGTAGGTACATCTGAATATGTGTACACCATGATTTGGGGTACTTTATTTTACATTTCAATTCATAACTTTAATCATCTCAATAGCTGAACTAAGAGGAGAGTGCTAATCTGTATGTTTGTATTTTGTGATTTGGAATTTCCTAACACAGCATGGTAACTGGTTACGGCTATACAGGCTAGTCATATTTTAGATCTGTGATGACTGAGTGGTCAGCAATATAAATGCGGAGATGTTAACACTGTCTATGAAAGGGCAGCTGATATTGAGCAGAGGCAGGCCATTTGCAGTTCATTTTAGGGTGGTAACCTGCATGGCAAAGTAGTGAGTAAGATTAGAGTACAATAGGACTTTGAGGACCTATATTGTTCTGACATAGTGATAAAGCTTATGTTGCGGGCGGAGGAGGGGACGCTGCGCTCTCCCACTGCTCGGGTCCGGCTGCTGCTGCTGCTCGGTGGTGGCTTGAGCGGTGGCCGGATCCCGGGGACTCGAGCGGCGTTCCTCGCCCGTGAGTGAAAAGGGGGTTTGATTGTGGGGATTTGATATTGTCCATGACGCCACCCAGGTTGTGGTGAGGTTGGTGACACCACCGCTGCTCTGGACGGGGATCCCGGGAGCGATGGCAGGGAGCAGCCTGGATGTTAGTTCTCCCCTCCGTGGGTAGGGGATTGGTTGTCCCGGGGCCCGGTGATGGGGTAGGGATGGATGGCAGGTGGGTTACGGGGCCTGGCGAGGTGCAGGGTCGTGGGGGCAGGGCTGTGCCACATGGCACGGTGGTACTCACTAAGCCAATGATGTACACAGAGTCTCCGGTAAAACAAGCGGCTGGATGGACGGGTCCCATAGATGGCTGCGGTGTTTCTCCTACCGGCAGGTTGATGGTGACTGCCTTTCCCTGCACCTGTGTAGTGTGTACGGTTCCAATGGGTTCCCACCGGTAACCCGCTCCCCAGCTTGGATATGTGCTGAGGGAGCCCCTTTTGCCCGCAGGCTCTGGCCCTGGGAACTTTAGCCTTGGCGGTGACTGTGTTTCCCTCTAACGGTTGGACTGTTGCCTTCTATCGGGACTTGGCTGCTGGGAAACCCAGGAGGTTCCCTTCGCTAACGGATTTGACAAATTGTACGGCGACTCCTAGCCTTGTCGGGGTCCGTAAGCCCCTGCCGGATGGTGCTGGCTTCTCTTTGCATACCGGTCCGGTACCGCCGGGCCACCGCCCGTCCACAGTCCTTACGGCTAGCTCCAATATGCCTCTCCTGCAGACGGTCACCACCATCTGCCAACCTTGCTGTTCCGTCCGGGCCACACACCCGGACCAACTTCAGACTCCTCCACTGCCACTTCACTCCCACCACTCTTCTCCACTGCAAACTATCTGCTCTCTTTTCCCGCCTCCAGGACTGTGCACTCCTCGGTGGGCGGGACCAACCGCCTGGCCTACCCCCTGGTGTAAGCATCAGCCCCTGGAGGGAGGCAACAAGGGTTTTTCTCTGACTTTGGTGTGCCTGACCGGGAGTGTGGGGTGTGTTGGTGTAGTGCTTGTGACGTCCTGGCTTGCCCAGGGCGCCACATTCCCCCTTAGTAAAATGCAGACTGTCCGTGGGCTGCCCGTCCATCACCGGTTTTATTTTCACAACTGAAAAAGATAAACGGTAAAACATATAAAAACATTTTTTCAATCTTCCCACATCGGGAGGCACATACTTAAACATTGCTAATGGTAACGGCTTCCGCTCTCTCCCACCCAAGTAACCTGGCCCTGATGCTGCCCCTAAGCAAACGGGCAGCACCCATTGACCCCAGTCCAGCACAAGTTAACCGAGCGGGTTCTGTCCTTTTCAGGGGACCCACATCCATGGGGAACCCCTGAAATCCCCGGAGGATCGCCACCAGTTGCGGTAGTGGCGGGCCTGGGCCATCACTTCCCTCCAGGCCCATCCTCCAAATCAGCCTCTCCGGAGGCGGTAACGGTTTAGCCAACATTTTTATTTACATGCCACTTAGTTTGTGGTTGCCCTGCCAGTTCTTGGGCTTGTCCGTAGCAGTTTCTACGCATTGATTGCAAACAGTCCCCACAGGGACAACAGTTGCTGGCAACGACCGGTGCAAATCAGGGTTGAAAATCAGGTAACTTCTTCGGTAATCATTCACTTATCATTTTCAAAACTTTCACAATGGTACTTTGGTTGTCCCAACGGGGACAACTTGCAACGGGGCTCCGTTGCCATCACTGCTCGCTTTCTTCATCCTCAGCCGGCCCCGGGTGGAGGAACACGGGAATCAGCCCCTCCAGTGCATAACAGGCACGACGGGGAAGGGCCGCACGGTACCCATTATTTCCGCTCCGGGGGATGTAAGTGGCCTCCATGTCACACAGGGCAACGACCCCTTCATCTTCCTCGGAAACAGGCTCTGTGTCCGGTCCGGAGTCGCTATCATCCGTCCCTGCGCCAGGCGGGTCGCCGCCAGCTGCCGCAGCCTCCGGTCTCGCCACTCTCTTGGCCACTGCCACGAAGGGGTGCACGACAGATGGACCAGGCGCAGCGCGGTGCACGGCAAGGAAGACTAATATGTTGTGGGGCCATCATACTGTATAGGACACTCTGGTGGACATCATACTGCATGGGAAGGCTATGGTGAACATCCTAGTGAATATTGGTGGGATGCTGGGGATAATATACTTTTTGGGCAGCTGTTGTGAGCATCATGCTATGTAGGGGGACGCTGTAAGGAGGGGATACACTTTGGAGAGGATTGCATGTTGGAAAGTATGAGAGTGTATTGTGAAGAGTAGGAACAAAACGGCTATGAAGAGAGGGCAGCATCAAAGTATGGAAAGATGTTAGCATGGCAAGGGGACAGTGTGGAGATATCTAAAGAGTACGGAAAAAGTTGAAAGGGGACAGCCATGGTATAAGCCGTGGTTCATATGGGCAGACAATAAGCTCATTGAGGTGGAGAGTGTGGAGGTCATATACCATAGGAGGCTTATTTAGGGCATAATATGGACAGATATTTTTATGCAGAGGAAAATTTAATTACATTCTTCTTTTTAAAGGCAATGTGTGGGAATGTGCCCAAGAAGACTCAAGAATATGAAAGTCTGCAGATACGACCTGTGGCTATGACAACTGATCATGGTGACTGTAAGGCAACTGGATGTAAATGTTTACTGTATGGTCTGGAGTCTGATGATGGCTGGTAACAAAAACTCAGACCATTGTTAAGGACGTACTGGGAGATGTAGGTTCATGCAATACAAATGTGTTACGAGGGAGACCCGGGGAAGCGTGCCAAGATGGGGAATGGACAGCTTCCGCCGGTCAAGGTCCACTGTGCAGTGTAAGGGACCGCTGCTATGGTGGGTGAAGAGTGAGCGGGTTGCTTCTAGCGATCGTCTGGAATGTCACAGACGATCTATGTACACCGGTCTGCCCTAACCCGTGTGGGTTGTATGGCACGGATCACACGGCTCGGTGTACCTGTTGCACGGGGAAGCACAGAGGTGCCCACGCACGTGTGCCAGTGGAAGTCACGAGAATATGGCACGAGGGTAGCACAGAGGTGCCCACGCACGTGTGCTTTCAATAACCAGGTGAGTCCAGTGGAGACTCGAGGAGCTCACCTGGGACAGGAACACGGCCTGTAGAAGGAGCTACTGCCGGAGCAGCAAGGCAGGGACACGGCCTGCAAACCAGGTGCTGCCTAAGCAGCAAGGGCAAAGCCCACAAAAGACAGTAATGCCTGAGCAGTGGCGTGGCAGCACGCTGCCAGACATCCAAACATAGAAGGACGGTCGCGCGCCGCCATGATGGCAGGAGGAGCTTTTAAGGAGGTGTAGCTCCAGCCAAGGGCGGGCGCGAGGCGGAGATGACGGACTTGACCCAATCAGGATCCACGACATCCCAGCCTGGCCAGTCAGGATTCACCACGTCACCAGCCTTGTCATCAAGCCGTGTGACGTCAGTGGGCGAATCAGGATCCACCAAGCATAGCACATGCTCACCCTCCTGCCTCTGGGAAATAGAGGCGGGATCCTCGGTCTCACAATGTGTAGAGATAACGGGAGTCTCACTGCTTCCCTGAGCAGCAAATCTCTGCACATTGCGCAACCTCACAGACCTTCGAGGCTGCTGAGCAGGAGGAGCTGTGGCAGGCAAGGAATGGGAGACCGCCTCATTTCTTGCAACAGGAGTACCACTAGGTGTCACCCTTGTGCTGCCTCTCTGAGGAGGTTTCTCCTGCACTCTGCGCAGTCTGGCAGACCTTCGGCGCTGCGGAGCAGGAGCGCTTGTGGCAGGCAAGGAGACTGTCTCATTCCTTGCCACAGGAGAGCCACGAGGTGTAACATTACCCCACCCGTCTAGGCCCCCCCCCGCCCGTGCTCGAAGGCCGCTATCAAACCCGGGGCGTGGATATGATCCTCCAATTCCCAGGATCTATGCTCCGGACCACGGCCGACCCACTCCACGAGGTAGTACCTCCTGCCCCGTATAACTTTTGTCTCCACAAGCTTCGCCACCTCAGAGTCGTCGGGCGGGGAGTCAGTTTGAGGCGTCAGGGACCCCGAGAACTTATTAAGTCGTACGGGTTTCAGGAGGGACACGTGAAAGGTGTTGGCTATAGCCCAGCGTGGAGGGAGCTGGAGTCGGTATGCCACCGGGTTCACCTGCTCTAGCACTTTAAACGGACCCAGGTACCTAGGGGCGAACTTGGCTGCCTGTACCCGTAGGTTAACATTCTTAGAGGACAGCCACACTAGGTCACCAGGGGCGAAGGATGGTGCAGGGCGGCGGCGCTCATCAGCCGTTGTCACCATCCGGTCTTTAGCCCTCTTAAGGGCCTCTTGGGTGTTATCCCAGATCTCCAGGGCCTCGGTCGCCCAATCCTCCACTCTAGGATCGGGTGACGTAATGGGCATCGGAACCGGGATTCTGGGATGTTGTCCGTTATTGAGCAGGAACGGAGTCTGACCAGAGGATTCATGGACCGAATTATTAATGGCAAATTCGGCCCAAGGAAGGAGGTTAGCCCAGTTGTCGTGGTGCGCGGAGATAAAATTGCGGAGGTAAGTTACCAAGGTCTGATTGGTCCTCTCTACCAGTCCATTGGTTTTGGGATGGTATGCGGAGGAGATGTTCAGCTCTATCTGCAGGAGCTTACAGAGCTCTCTCCAGAAGCGAGACGCGAACTGGGGACCTCGGTCGCTCACCACCTTGTCAGGCATGCCATGCAGCCTAAATACATGCCTAATGAATAAGCTGGCGAGAGCACGTGACGTCGGGAGTCGTGGGAGAGGCACCAAGTGGACCATTTTAGAGAAGTGATCCGTGATGACCTATACGACCTTGTGACCTGCTGACTTGGGCAGATCTCCCAGGAAGTCCATTCCCACCACTTCCCAGGGACGATCCGGCACTGGCAGTGGGTGAAGAAGACCTGCCGGTCTCTGCCGGGACGGCTTATTCCGTGCACACGACATAAAGGCTCCCACATACTCCTGTATGTCCTGGGGTAGTCTCGGCCACCAATAGTGCCTAGTCACAAGGTCTCTGGTCCTTTTGACCCCAAAGTGACCCCCGACCTTGGAGGCATGGGCCCACGATAGCACCTCATTCCGTAGTTCAGGGGGAACGAGGGTCTTGCCAGGTGGCACCTGGTCCAAAGAAGTGGGAGTGACCATCCTCAAGCTGTCCGGGGGTAGTATAAGACGAGGCTCCTCCTCGTCCTCCTCCAACACAACCATACAACGTGACAAGGCATCGGCCCGTACGTTCTTCTCACCGGCCAGGTGGCGGATAATAAAGCGGAACCGGGAGAAGAACAAGGACCAACGGGCCTGCCTTGGGTTCAGGCGTTGTGCTGTCTGGAGGTATGTGAGATTTTTATGGTCGGAAAATACTTCAAATGGATGCTTCGCACCCTCCAGGAGATGCCGCCATTCCTGGAATGCTAGTTTCATCGCCAGTAACTCCCTATCCCCTATGGAGTAGTTCCTCTCGGCCGGAGAAAAGGTCTTGGAGAAAAAGAAACAAGGATGCTTCCTTCCTCGTTCGTCTTTCTGGTACAGGACTGCACCAGCACCGACCAAAGAGGCGTCTACCTCTAGTAGAAAGGGTTTGGAGATGTCTGGACGATGAAGGATGGGAGCTCTGGAGAAGTAAGTTTTGAGAGTGTGAAATGCCTCTACCGTTTCCCGTGTCCATGCTTTGGGATTAGCGCCCTTGCGGGTAAGGGCAATGATGGGTGCTGCCACCGTCGAGAAGTTGGGAATGAACTGGCGATAATAATTGATAAACCCCAAGAATCGCTGGATCGCTTTCAGCGAGCGGGGCTCAGGCCATTTCATCACTGTCTCCAACTTCCCCGGATCCATTGCTAACCCCTGACTGGACACGATATACCCCAGGAACGGCAAGGATTCACGTTCAAAAACGCACTTTTCTAGCTTAGCATATAACGAATGAGTGCGGAGCCTCTTAAGTACTCGGATGACATCCCTCCAATGGGTGGCAAGATCGGGGGAGAAGATAAGGATATCATCCAGGTATGCAACCACGGAAAGATACAAATCCCGGAAAACATCATTCACAAAGTCTTGAAATACGGCGGGGGCATTGCAGAGTCCGAAGGGCATTACGAGATACTCGTAGTGACCATCCCTGGTGTTGAAGGCGGTCTTCCACTCATCGCCCTCTCGGACTCGCACTAGATTATACGCCCCGCGTAGATCCAGCTTCGTGAAGATCTTTGCCCCGCGGAATCGATCAAATAACTCCGTAATGAGGGGCAAAGGGTATTTGTTTTTGATCGTGATTGCATTTAATCCCCTGTAATCGATACAGGGGCGTAGATCCCCTTCCTTCTTTTGCACGAAGAAGAACCCCGCACCGGCCGGTGAAATAGACTTGCGAATGAACCCTTTTGCCAGGCTGCCCTGAATATATTTGGACATAGCCTCCGTCTCTGGAGCAGAGAGGGGATACACTCTGCCCCTAGGGGGCTCGGAGCCTGGCTTCAGGTCTATTCGGCAATCGTATGGCCGGTGGGGAGGAAGGGTATCTGCGGCCCTCTTGGAGAAGACGTCCCTGTAGGCCTCATAAGGTGTCGGTAAACCTGGCTCCCCTGTATTCCCTGAGGACCCAACCGACCTAATGGTAGCGGGTGGTTCGGTAGTCACGAGGTGCTCCCTACAGGATCCTGCCCATGATGAGATCTCCCCTGTTGCCCAGTTGAGTATAGGAGCATGCTGTCTCAACCAGGGGAGGCCCAGTAGGATCTCATCCGTCCCCCCTGGAAGCACCAGGAAGGACACCTGCTCATGGTGTCCTGGTGGTACTTCCATCCTGAGAGGGATGGTGATCTGGGTGATGGGATCGACTAGTAGGGACCCGTTGACTACCCGAACCCTGAGTGGCTTGGGTAAGAGAACAAGGGGAACTGAGTATCGGGTTGCCAGGGAGGTCGAAATGAAATTGCCATCAGCGCCTGAGTCCAGGCAGGCCAGAGCAGAGAAGAGAGTAGTGCCAAACTGCAACTGGGCGCTGATAGTCAACCTAGAGGGAGAAGCAGCGTCTAGTAACCCCCCTCTGACGGAAACTAGACGCTGTCTTTTCCCGACGGTTTGGGACATCGGGTAGCTATGTGTCCCCTCTGCCCACAGGAAAAGCAGATGACACCAGACCGAGAACCTGGGGTAGAGGAGACCGCTTTGGACACCTCCATTGACTCCACGGAGTCGCCTACAGAGCTGGCTGGGAGACCTGTCTGGTGGAATACGGGAGCCAGACGCTTTTTAGGCTGTGAGGACGTGGGTGCTGAAGAGACCTCGAGCCTTCGCTCCGCCTGGCGGATGTCTATGCGAGAGGCAACCACAATCAAGGACTCTAAAGTAGCAGGCACCTCACGCGTGGCCAGTGCGTCTTTGACGAACCCTGCCAGGCCCTCCCAGAACACAGGGACAAGGACCTTATCGGGCCAGTCCAGCTCTGCGGCAAGTGTCCTAAAGTGTACGGCAAAGTCCCCGACTGAAGCGGACCCTTGCCGAAGTCGTAGGAGGCGCAGCGCGGAGTCGTGGGTGACTTGAGGCCCGAGGAACACCATTCTCATGGCCCCAAGATAAGATGCTAAGTTATTCACCACCCGATCTCCGCGCTCCCACAACGGCGTGGACCACTTCAGCGCTCTCCCTGTGAGCAGGGACTGGATGAAGGCTACCTTCGCCTTCTCGGTAGCGTAAAGAGTCGCGGACAGCTCTAAGTAGGTGGTAACTTGGTTTATAAACCCACGGCACTCGGAGCTGTCCCCGCTAAAGCGCTCTGGAAGCGCAAGGCGAGGAGACCTTCCGCCCAATAGCACAGCCTGGGTAGCCGCCTGGGTGGCGACTGTCGTCAGAGCAGTCTTGTCGGAGGAAGACTGCTCCACTGCTGCCAAACGTGATTCCAACTGCTGCACATAACGCAGCAACTGCTGCTGCTCTTCAGCCATAGCCAGACCTTTGGCGCGACCGTAATGTTACGAGGGGGACCCGGGGAGGCGTGCCAAGATGGGGAATGGACAGCTTCCGCCGGTCAAGGTCCACTGTGCGGTGTAAGGGACCGCTGCTATGGTGGGTGAAGAGTGAGCGGGTTGCTGCTAGCGATCGTCTGGAATGTCACAGACGATCTATGTACACCAGTCTGCCCTAACCCGTGTGGGTTGTATGGCAGGGATCACACGGCTCGGTGTACCTGTTGCACGGGGAAGCACAGAGGTGCCCACGCACGTGTGCCAGTGGAAGTCACGAGAATATGGCACGAGGGTAGCACAGGGGTGCCCACGCACGTGTGCTTTCAATAACCAGGTGAGTCCAGTGGAGACTCGAGGAGCTCACCTGGGACAGGAACACGGCCTGTAGAAGGAGCTACTGCCGGAGCAGCAAGGCAGGGACACGGCCTGCAAACCAGGTGCTGCCTAAGCAGCAAGGGCAAAGCCCACAAAAGACAGTAATGCCTGAGCAGTGGCGTGGCAGCACGCTGCCAGACATCCAAACATAGAAGGACAGTCGCGCGCCGCCATGATGGCAGGAGGAGCTTTTAAGGAGGTGTAGCTCCAGCCAAGGGCGGCGCGAGGCGGAGATGACGGACTTGACCCAATCAGGATCCACGACATCCCAGCCTGGCCAGTCAGGATTCACCACGTCACCAGCCTTGTCATCAAGCCGTGTGACGTCAGTGGGCGAATCAGGATCCACCAAGCATAGCACATGCTCACCCTCCTGCCTCTGGGAAATAGAGGCGGGATCCTCGGTCTCACAATGTGTAGAGATAACGGGAGTCTCACTGCTTCCCTGAGCAGCAAATCTCTGCACATTGCGCAACCTCACAGACCTTCGAGGCTGCTGAGCAGGAGGAGCTGTGGCAGGCAAGGAATGGGAGACCGCCTCATTTCTTGCAACAGGAGTACCACTAGGTGTCACCCTTGTGCTGCCTCTCTGAGGAGGTTTCTCCTGCACTCTGCGCAGTCTGGCAGACCTTCGGCGCTGCGGAGCAGGAGCGCTCGTGGCAGGCAAGGAGACTGTCTCATTCCTTGCCACAGGAGAGCCACGAGGTGTAACACAAATGTATATGGGGATCACTTGAAATTACAATGGATCGCTTTACTAACCCTGTTTATTTTATTGATATATTCTTGTATTCATGTACTTATGATGGTTCTTGTGATGAATTTCTGTACAGATGGTGGTTCTGGTGATGTAGTCATGTACGGATAGTGATTCTTGTGACATATACATGACATGTACTGATTGTGGTTGTGGTGTTGTTTTTTTAATGATGATGGTTTACGTGATATATGTATGTACTGATTATAGTTCTGGTGACATATTCATATACTGATGGTAATTCTGGGGATGTAGTTATGTACTGATGGTGGTTCTGCTGATGCATTCACACACTGATGTTGGTTCTGGTGATGCATTAATGTATTGATAATGTTTCTGGTGAAGAATTCATGTATTGAATACATCACCAGAGCTATCATCACTACATGAATCACCAGAGCCATCAGTAGTACCAGAATACAGTGTGAGAACAACTATCACTTTGAATGAATATATCATCAGGACCACTATCAGAAAAGGAATATGTCTCCCGAACCACCAACTGTTTATAAATAAGTCACTGGAACATCTATCTGTACAGACATATGACACGTCCCGCGCCGGGGCTGTGGGGCACTCGTTACCGGACCACGGTTCCGTTTCTAGGGATGCTGCGGTGGCGGGAAGGCCCGGTTCCGTGACCCCAGCGGTGTCAGTTAAAAGGGGCGATGAGGATAATATAATAGTTTGTGACGCCTCCTGCAGTATGCGGCAAGATAGGTGCCGCCTCTGCGGGATGGGGCCTCTGGGGCAGATGGTGACGCAGCTTGGTTGGTATAGCTCTCCACAGGTAGAGCTGGACCCTAGGGCAGATTGGAGTAGTAGTAGGTGATGGTGGGGGTGCAGGGCTGGAGGCGCAGGAGCATAACGGAGCGACACAGGGATACAGTCTGAAGGTTTTTACTCACTGTAGCAGGTTCCAAGGTAACACGACTTGTCAGTGACCGCCTTTGGAGTGCTGGGTTCCACTGTGATGGGCTCCAGTCAATCCCAGGTAGTTCAGAGATCGAGATCGGTGCACCCTTTGAGTGTTCCTTTACTGGTTGTCTTCCTGCACTGACTTCTCACCCGCCTGTCCCGTGCCTATGCACACAGTGCCCTGAGCCGGTGTTGTCGAACCCTGTCAGGTGGCTTGAAGCTCTATCCCTTGGCCCTATGTGGTCACCTTCCAGCGGCTTAAGTACTAGATGTGTCCTTAGCCTCTGGTTTTACTAGCGGAGCACGTTGGTTCTTCTCCTCTAGTCTAGGGACCAGTCCCCGTTCGGTGGCCAAGTCCCTCCACTCCAATACGTCGTATGTGGAATGAGGCCACGGGAGTATGGCACACTCCCCATGGTCTCTAGGACCCCTTCTGTCTTGTCCCTGGGTTGAGCTGCACCAGCTCCAGACCACAGGTCTTCACTCCTCCACTGCTTCTACTCGACTCCTCTCTCTGTCACTACAGTGTCCCCTAACTAACTAGATTCCACCCCCAGGCCCTGTCGGATTAGGGGGAGGGAGATGCCATCACCAGTGGTGGCTATACATAGCATTAATGGCACCAAGCCCTAACCCTGACCCGGTGGAGAGCTGGAAATTTAGAGTGTTGTGTGCATACCGGTGGATGACCTCTTCCTTATTGCAGGGATGTGTCACTTACTGGACTTCTTAGAGTATCTTGGATAGAATCAATATTTTCTCTGTCGTGGAGTGGATGTTGCAGTGGTCAGAATGCTGAACTGTGTATAACCCCACCGACAATCCTGATTGGCAGCTTCCTGTTCCAATCAGGGTCCAGGGGGACATGGTTATACAGATTAGCCTGAGGTGGAGCACCACACCTATGGCTGAGGTGCAGTACCTCTGTGGCTACTGAAGCCTCAGGGGTGCAACATATACAGCACCAGAACCACCATAAATTTTATTGCAACTGTATTTGTCACATGACGGACACAAAAAACACCATATGTATTCTTTTACCTATAATGGGGTCTGTTTAGTTCCCATTAGGGTAGTTGCCAAATACTGGACACCTTAATTGAAACCAAACAGCCCCCATTATAGTTGAGCTAGATTAGAGTCCATGACTATCCGTGGGTCAGACATATAAACTATAGGATGTCAGAGATAAATATTGTAATTTGTTCGTCTTATTGTGTAAATGGTCTGCAAACAATGAACGATTCTATATCTAACTTTTCAATTGCTTTCCCTGTTGGACCATACCTCCAAGGTACTTTTTTTGGGTGAAAAAAGTTCTAGGGGAACTGGTCATCAGACCTTGTTACCTCACTCATTAGAGAGTGTTGTGCATTAGGGATCCTGTTACCTTAGCCTCTGACCCATCCTTTTCCTTGGGAGCTGATGGGTGGGAGAGGGAGGTTTCACCATCGGCTTTGGGCTCCAAAATAACTTGACCTAGCCCTGAAAAAAATACTGCAAACCAATTCTCCCATCTCTAGTCAAGAGATTTGGGAGAGGGGAAAAGTGATTCAAAAATGTAGAAAGAAGTACATTTACCTGTGAAGATATTGTACAAAGTTTTGTACATTCTATTCCACTATAGATTTATGTAAGGTTAGTTGAATTGACATTAAAATAAGCCTGGTGCTGCATTACAGCAAAGTCCTTTATGCGCCATTGAAACATTTTTAGCTTTTTTAAAATCTTGCTTGTCATACACAAATGAGTTTGAAAGAGTCCAGAGGGACGTTGATTCTCCCAAGACAAGTTCAGCTTCGGATCACGTATTCATGCCTAGGGGAGAGTGACTGACATCCTCCACACATTGACCTTGTTGCCAATATTATGTGCGTAATATTGTATATATGTCAGTCTGAGAATGTACATTGAATTGTTGAAGCTGTACACCCAGCTTTTATGTGCATGCCCAGACAGGCACACATGCGTGAGATTTGCAGTGGCTTGACTGAAGTCCGTGTGTGGTGGATGCCAACTATGCCCCTCTAGTCATGAATGCAGGACCTGAGGTCAGGGGGAATCATTGTCATTTTGGATGAGTCCTATTTTATTTGCATATGACAAGCAAAAATAATTTTGAAAAGGTAGACATTTCTATAGCACATAAATATGATGCCCTGGACTAGTCAGGTCGTCACAAGGTTCTGCACAATCTTTGTCTCCCCATGCAGGGCTCAACCCCCCATGATTTTGGGAACCCAATCTGCAGTACGGCCTCCACCAGCATTCACAAATCCTAGATATACCTTGCACCACACCTTGTCAGGCACACCAGTGGGCTGCTTAAGCTGGAATAGGGCCGCCCACCTGAGGGTCAGGCAGGGAGGTGGGAGGTGTCAAGTCAGTTCAGTAGTAGCCCTCAAACTGTGAGGAGCTCAGAGGAAGCTGGGAGTTGTAGCTCCCAGAGGGGAAAGGAGACTAGGTCACAGACAGTGGTCTGGACCTAGAGGAGTCGGAGCCCCGGTCGCAGGGGATTTAGGCTAGGTGCTGGGACCTGTCTTGGAGCACGGTCAGCAGCCTGGGCCTAATCACCGGTCTGGGACCAAAGGCACAACAGGGTACACAGACCCTAGGTCGGGGAGAAGCTTCAAGCAACCCGACAATTAACCTGCGGAGGACAGGACCTCTATGGACTGTTCTCACGAAGCTTAGAGATCGGGGCACTAGCGCAATGAGGGGGATAGGGCTTTCTAAGCCAGCGGCCCACTGAAATCCCAAGCGTGAGCTCCTGAGAGCAAGCTCTTCTATTTAGCCACAGTGGGGAGCAGAGACCGGAAAGCTCCAAGCTGACGGGCCACAAAGGACACTCTAAAAATACTGTGCCAGGAGGCAGGTCACGGACCACCAGGCAGTGCTGCAGGGGACGGGACCCGGACGAGCTCCCCCAAGAGGGCAGCGGCACCCAGAGACTTGGTTTACCTTGTTGTCAGTGTCTGCTTTATTGCTGAGTGAGTAATCCCTGCAACCAGCGAGCCTGCGCTCCCCCTGCACCCCATTCCTCCATCCAGAGTCCCGAGGCCTTTCCCTACCCATGGAGGGTCACGTCATCTTGCTGCCCCACTCCATCACCCGGATACTCCCAACGGCAGCGGCGGTACTCCCAATTATTGTACACCACGGGTGGCATCACAAACTACCTAATTCCCCTGTAAATAACCACCCATCACGTTTCGGCGTGACCCCGAGTCCCTGGATCCAGAGACCCTCGAGGCACGAGTAGTGATACCCGGATCCGAGCGGTTCGACCACTGCTGAGCGGTATGCATCCGAGACATAAAGGCCTTATTTAATACCTCACTATAGCACATATAGTACTTTGGGAGGTATAGGGAAGTTGGCAAGTTCCATTTAATGAATGCACACCAGACGTTTGACTACTCATTAGAATGTGACTCATAAAAGGGTTAAATTAAATAAAATGATTTACAGACTGCTTTAAAGAAAAAAGTAATGATACTTACCTTTGGTGATTCCCACTACTCCCGATCAGATGTAGTTAAAAACATCCCTCTAAAATGTAATCTTCTCATTTATGCCAGCTGCATGATTGATAACATGGAAATCATTTTTTTTCCACGACACCTAAGTGGCAATAATTCCAGTTTCATCAAAATACCTGTTAGAATTTCTTTAAAGGGAATCTAGCAACTGATTTTTGCTATGTTATCTGAGAGCTGTACAATGTAGGGGCAGAGAGCCTGATTGCAGAGATGTGTCACTTACTGGACTTCTTAGAGTAGCTTGGATAGAATCCATATTTTCTCTGTTGTAAATCACTGTCTATTGTCTGGTGTTTATTTTTATATGATGGTAAGATATACGTTCATACGATTAAATTCTCTGTTGTAGATGTTGCAGTGGTCAGAATGCTGAACTGTGTATAACCCCACCAACAACCCTGACTGGCAGCTTCCTGTTCCAATCAGGGTCCAGGGGGGCATGGTTATACAGATTAGCCTGACTGAACGCACATTAGACCTAGTCCTCTACTGATAGTCTCCTGCTGATAAAACATTGATGTTATTGAAACTACACTACTCAGATTAGTAAGGGACACATCCAAGAAATTAGGGTATCTGCCCCTATATTATGCTGTAATCAGATTAAATGGCAAACACCTGTTGAAACATCATTTTAATTGCAATGTGGTTTTATGCCCATTTCAATTATATTTACATAGCATAATCTAGTCTTTATCATTATACATAGTATACAACGCCCAGCTCTTACCTAAGCCCTCTATGAGATCATTGCTGCAATATTACTTAATAAATCTATTGTTACAGAGTCTGGAGGAATTTCCAGAAAGTGCTAGTGCATATATAAAAGGAACTATACCTGGGAGGGAGCCCCTGAATCTTTGTCACATCCACCGTTGCAGTAGAATGTTTGCCACCCGTTAGAAGCTCGGAGTTGACAACCCATTGAAGATCCCGAGATCTGGTACTCTGCAAATTTATCCCTTTCTTAGCTTTCACCCTGTTGAGGAAATGAAAAAGAGCATTTATGAAGCAAGGTATTGTTCCGACTGTCAGTCTATTGATTCTTTGCCACTTCCATTCTTTGGTCTGTTAGCTCATGATATCATTTTTATATTCACAGTGCCTAAGAAAATTGGTTCTACTCCACAGATGTTCTGCGCAGGGGACCTAAAAGACCGAGATGTTTTTGAATCCTGAAATACTGGAAAGATACTATTCTACTTTGTTCAAAGAAGGTGCACAGTTGGCCCCCTTAATAAATCTCTCCCCCTAAGGCTGGAACAGCTGTACCTAAAAAATCCTATAAAACGTTCCTTGTGCCTCAGGGAAGTAGTTGCGCTGAAAGTATAAAATGCTGAGTGGAGTGGGCTACGTTTGATGTGATAGTGTGCATTCTAGGCTTTTTTTCCCCCAGTGTTAATGTGACTATGTTGTAGACATCAATGCAGACAAAATAAGGGCGGGGAGGAGTAGAGATAAAAGGCAGAAGAAGCGGGTGAATTGGCTTTGTGCCATGCAGCATTTCATCATGAATGAGTCTCGGAAACTGTACCCTATTATCTGTATGCTACTGAAGTACAAAGTTTTAGGAGGGGTGCTTGCTAGACAAGTGAAAATGATGGAGACAAACACAAATGACATAACACAAAGACACGGATGCTGGGCATAGCTGTGAAGAATACAAGTAAAATGGGAAAAAAGCTTTTATTTATAGTAGTTCTGAATATAAGAAGCTGCCCTGTGAGTGTCACCGCAGATACATACAATAACTTATGCTTCCTAAGCCTATTAATAAGGCAGAGATCAAATAATAGATGTTCTGGCTTGCTAACATGAGACACTGCGGCTTCTTTACAGAGAAATTAATACAACACATACTCATCCGGCATGGTTGACTAATCATTCAGCTCTTTCCAAATGAAGGGGCTAATTGAAAGGTACAACGTAAAGCGCTTTCCTCCCAACCCCCCAATCAGAGAGGCTGACAAGATGGGAGGCAGCGCTGCATAATGGGGAGTATGAATATTGAGAAGCTGGAATAACAGATTAGAGTGCAGCCCCTCCCTCTGCCGTGCGCCCTGATTACACAATTAGGATCTAAAGATAGTGACAGTCGGGGGAGCAGCTGACAGCAGCTACCTGTGCCGCTAATCACTGCAGCCTCCATAACACGTGTAGGCAGGGTACACATCGCCCTGCAGAGGGCTCTGTTATCATTCACAAACGCTCAATCCTCTGCAGACCGAAAAAAGTCAAAGACAATAAATTGTCTAGTGGTGCATAGGTGTAGCCTACAGTATGTCTATGCCGCTCCAGCTTTAGCGAAAACACTATGGCCCTTGTCTACGTATAGATCTACAATGTAACTTTACCAGCAAAAATGCAAATACAATATGGACTCTATGGGGACTTTACAAAGATATTTTTAAAAACAAGGTATCAGTGATGGTGCAGATCAATTAACAGGTTGTGTTCTAGAGGACACATCAGTAATCTGTGGCAGTTAGATGAGATCCATGCTAATGGCCACCTACTAACTAGCATCCTTGGCTTTTCTTTTGATTAATCAGCCTAGTTCAGCATGTGTCATGATAATGTAACGTCAGGCCAACTAATCAAAAGAAGAGACAGATGCCTACAGGTAGGAGGTAGTTCGCAGGGCTCTCATCCCCAGCACATTTCTGACGTGACCCTTGAACTTGGTTCTGCAAATGGATTTTTCCAAAGTATGAATGATTTCTCAGAATTTGAGGCCAATGCATTTTTAATTTATGGTAATAAATATTTTCTGAAGGCAGAAAATGATAGCTCCATTGTGGATGTGAAGGTTTTTTTTGATCATATGTTGTAAGTCACTTCTGCTCCTCCCATTTTTAGGCTGGAGAAAATCTTCTACCTATTCCAACTGTAGGTTATGCTGTGCTGACCTGTGAGTTGTGGTGTCCCAGGCTAGGGAAAGAGTTGCTTTGTGCTTGGAGTTATTGTGGAGTTAGCCATTGTCTTGTTGTTTCCACCCTGCTGTTGTTTTCCTGCTAATATCTTATTGTCTTATATCTCCGTGTGTGCGTGCTGTGTGACAGAGATTCGGTTTCCCGTTTGTCTATTTCTGTAGGTTAAATCACACTCTTGTCCTGGTCCACCCTTGGAGAGAGAAGGTGTATAAGATCAGGGCCGGCCAGGAGCAGGGCCAGGAAGGAGATAAGACATCCCCACCATTAGGGGTATCTCTGAGAATAGGAATAGCATAAGGCCCCTAGTCTGATGTTCAGCTTAAGGGCCCCAAGTTTCTAGCTATTTCCATAGTCCCTTGTGACAATTGCAAAATTTTATTTGCACATAAGCACCTACAGTTAGCTTCCCAGCGCATGTGCAAATACAGTCAGCTGCTCAGCAGATGTGCATATACAGTCAGCTCCTCAGGGGATGTGCATATACAGTCAGTTCCCCAGTGGCTGAGCATACGCAGTTACCTCATCAGCAGGTGTGTGTGTGGTGCCCCTGAGGCTCAGGTCGCCACAGGGTACTGCACCCCATTTAGGGTGTGGTGCTGATCATGGATCCAAAAGGAGGTCGGTACCAGTTTCATCATCCACAACCACATACACACATGGGTTGCCCCTTCCCCACTAGGGACAGGGCTAGGGTCGGGTATAAAAGAGGTTTCCAAACGTGTGGCATCTACAGGAGGCCATCACAACAGGGGCTCAAATCCACTAGCTCAGGATCTGGGTAGAGGGAGGAGCGGCCACCAGTGGGAGTTAGGAGTCACACATGCTGTTTACAAATTTCAGGGGTTCTCCAGCAGGAGTGACAGTGAGCAGATGTCTTTCCCAGTAGCTCCTGTGGAACATAGGAGTTTAACGGTCGCTGAGGAGGATACCGAGTCAGTTCCCCCGGGGCCAGAGCTGTTCAGGGTCCTGCACCCTAGGGTGGTGTAATTCCACATTTCATCCCCAGATTCTGCCGGATGGAGAGGTTCCATGCTTCTCCGACCGCACAAGTTTCCAGAGCCAGGTGGCATATAGGACTCCCGGGGCCTAGATCACGGTCAGACTCAAGGGGATCCCGCAACTGACATAGGGAACAGTAGTCTACTGTAATACTACTGTATGTTCTGAGGATTTCGATTGCGTTAGGGCAATGACAACAGAGACGAGTTCTTGGTACAAGATGTTATATAATATGTCACCACGGTAGATACACAACGGGAATAAACACAGTAAAACAACACACAAAACGGAGCGAAGGGGATTCCCGGGGCCACGCACCGGACTCCCCCAGGGAGACCACCAGAGCGAACCCCTGTACAGGGACTGTCCGGCAATCAACCCCGGAAGGCCTAAATGTGCGGCAGCCGGTACACAAGGGGCAAGTGGTATAGTCCAGGAGTGTCCGTACGGGATGATTGTCCAGAGTGGTTACGAACCGGGCAGAGTGCTGATCAAAGACGGCAGACGGAGTCCGGGCACAGCTTGAAGAAAACCGGGTATGGTCCAGAGTCGGTCGGTAGAGTTTCAGGAGAATCCAAGGCAATCAGGAAGTAGAAACAGCAAAGCAGGAGCACACAGCAAGCAGTATACTCAGGCACTGGACTGGGCTGAGAGGCGGCCTTTTAAGCAGCTGGACAGGAAGTAGGGCAACAGAACCTTAAACTCCATGTTAACTGAGGGCAAGCTCATTCAAAAGAGAACTGGAAAACCTGGAAACCTGACATTACTCCCCCCCCAGAGACGGCCTCAGGACGGATCAGGGCCCGGCTTGTCCGGGAACCGTCGATGAAACTGAGCGATCTTCCGGGGTGCCCGAATGTTACCCACCGGTTCCCAGGAATCGTCCTCGGGGGCGTACCCCTGCCAACGTACCAGATATTGAAGCCGACGACGATGGAGCCGGGAGTCAATAATGTCCTCAACCACGAACTGCTCCTCGCCGTCGACCATCACAGGCGGAGGAGGAGGCACAACACGACCACGAAACGTATTAGGGGAGACAGGTTTGAGGAGAGACACATGAAAGACCGGGTGTACCTTTAGATGGTGCGGCAACCGTAGCCGACAGGCCACAGGGCTCACGATCCCGGTGATCTTAAACGGACCGATGAATTTTTGTCCCAGCTTCTGCGAAGGAACACCCAATCTCAGGTTTTTGGTGGATAACCATACAGAGTCCCCTACCTTGTACATGGGTGCCGGTTTCCGGTGAGTGTCTGCCGACCTCTTGTAACGCTCCTGGGCCGTAGCCACAGTGTCCTTTAGAACCTCCAGATTCTGTTGAAGCTCTGTCAATCTGTCCTCCACCGCCGGCACCGAAACCGCAACCGGTGACCTAGGCAAAACATTCGGATGATAACCCAAGTTAGCAAAAAAGGGCGTTACCTTAGTGGAGCTGCTCTGAGTGTTGTTATAGGAGAACTCCGCCAACGGAAGCATCTTCAACCAATCGTCTTGGAGATGGCTGACATAACATTGAAGGTATTGTTCCAGGGTTTGATTCGTCCGTTCGGTTTGCCCATTTGTCTGAGGATGGTATGCAGAAGACAAACAGACATCAATCTGGAGTGCCGTACAAAAGCCCTTCCAGAACCTAGACGTGAACTGCACGCCCCGGTCAGAGATGATCTCGTCTGGTACCCCATGCAATCGGAATACGTTCTGGATAACCAAATCCACTGTCTCTGCGGCTGAGGGAAGACCGGTACACGGAATGAAGTGAGCAGCTTTAGTCAATCGATCCACCACCACTAAGATGGTATTGTGCCCGCCTGAGACTGGCAACTCCACAATAAAATCCATGGAGATAGACCCCCAAGGGCGAGATGGCACGGGTAACGGTTGGAGGAGTCCCGTAGGAGCCACACGAGGGACCTTGCACCGGGCACAAACCACGCATGAGTGGACATAGTCCTTTACATCCTTTAGACAGGTAGGCCACCAGAAAAAACGGCTCAGAAATTCCTGCGTCTTCTGTACCCCCCTATGACCAGCCAACACGGAGTCATGGACCAACTTGAGAACCCGAAGTCTTACGGCCTCCGGGACATAAATGCGTCGCTCTCTCAACCACACACCATTCCGAAGAACAAGAGTTACATCATTCGGGGGGGGCAGCAAGAAATACGTCACCATCATAGGCCAGCTTGATGTCCTTCCACAAGTCCTGGTCCTGGATTACTCCAACGAAATTGGCATCCGATAACACGGTCTGAGACGGGGTTCCAGGCACGGAGTCCACGGCGTGGATTCGGGACAAGGCATCGGCTTTCCCATTACGTGAACCTGGACGGTATGTAACGACAAAATTGAATTGGTT
This sequence comes from Anomaloglossus baeobatrachus, assembly GCF_048569485.1. Lineage (NCBI taxonomy): Eukaryota > Metazoa > Chordata > Amphibia > Anura > Aromobatidae > Anomaloglossus > Anomaloglossus baeobatrachus. The sequence goes on from NC_134354.1 coordinate 457,330,385, forward strand.
AAGAAATAGGCTCCAACGGGCTTGCCGTGGAGACAGGCACCTGGCAGACTTAAGAAATTCCAGATTACGATGATCTGTGAGTACTATCACTTGCTGCGCGGCTCCCTGTAAGTGGTGTCTCCATTCCTTGAAAGCGGAAATAATCGCTAACAATTCCTTGTCCGCAATGTCATAGTTCCTTTCTGCAGGGGACAACCGGCGGGAAAAGAAAGCACACGGATGTAAGAGACTCTTGTCCCCAGTCCTTTGAGAAAGGATGGCCCCTAATGCGTAGTCGGAAGCGTCGACTTCCACGATAAAGGGAAGTGCGGGATTCGGATGTACCAATATAGGCGCTGAGGTAAAACAAACCTTGAGACGATGGAAGGCTTCCTGGGCCTGGGCGGACCACACAAACTTCTGTCCTTTCTTGGTTAACAGAGTGATGGGACGAACGATCTCTGAAAAATTACGGATAAAACGTCGGTAAAAGTTGGCAAAACCGACAAAGCGTTGTACCTCTTTGACGTTACCCGGTTCCGGCCAGTCCAGAATTGCTTGTATCTTGCCAGACTCCATGTTCAGTCCCTGAGGAGATATGACATACCCTAAGAATTGTATCTGTGAGCAATGGAATTCGCATTTCTCCAGTTTAATGTACAGGTGATTTTCCCTCAGCCGGGTAAGTACGGTCTTGACGTGCTCCTGGTGTTCCTGTAAGGAATCAGAAAAGATTAGGATATCGTCCAGATAAATCACCATGAATTGGTCCATGATATCCCTAAAAATATCGTTAACTAGATGTTGGAAAGCCGCAGGAGTGTTACAAAGTCCAAAAGGCATCACTAGGTACTCAAAATGTCCATACCGACATCGGAACGCGGTCTTCCACTCGTCTCCGGGACGTATGCGAAGTAGATTATATGCCCCACGGAGATCCAATTTGGTGAATATTTTTGCCTGTTGGACCCTCTCCAATAGCTCAGGAATCAACGGTAACGGATACCGGTTCCGGATGGTTATTTTATTCAGTTCCCGGTAGTCAATACAGGGTCTCAGAGTCCCCTCTTTCTTTTTCACGAAAAAGATGGGTGCCCCTGCTGGTGAGGTAGACGGGCGAATAAATCCCTTGGCTAGGCTCTCATCAATGTATTCTTTTAGTGCTCAGGTGCCGCCAACGGGTAGACATGGCCAAACGGAATCTCCGCCCCTGGAAGTAAGTCTATGGGGCAATCATACGGTCTATGCGGGGGAAGCCGATCGGCTTTTCTTTTGTCGCATATGTCAGCAAAGTCATCATAAACCGGGGGTAGAACAGGTACCTGTACAGTGCCCTCCGCATTCGGTGTTACTGGAACCGGAACAGTTGGACTAATGGTCGGACCACTCTGCGGTGGGAAGGTTATTTCCTTAGTTTCCCAATCGATGACCGGATTCGTAGACCGTAGCCACGGAATACCTAAAATAATCGGAAAATGAGGAGAAGAAATTATCATGAAAACAAGGGTCTCCTGCTGACCTGGCTTCATCACGCATTCTAGCGGTACTGTTTCCCGATCCACTGGTCCAGAGCTTAACGGAGATCCGTCTACCGTCTCCATGGTAACCGGTGAGGATCTTTGCTGAGTCCGGATACCGTGTTTCCTGGCAAAAGAGGAGTCCATGAAATTTCCCCCTGCCCCAGAATCTATCATTGCAGAGGTAGGTATTAGATGCCCCTCCCACCGGATCTGAATGGGGAGCGAGCAATGGGTATATTTCCCCTCTGAGTCCTTCGGTGAGGTTGACATTACAGTCAAGGGAAATACCGCATCCAAGTGCCCACTTGCCTCAGAGATATCGGACTCTGCGTCCGTGTTGTCACACTCTGCCATGGCTGCCAATACCTTATTTGGGCGATTCGGACGTTTCGGGCAGTCGATCAAGAAATGATCCGATTGACCGCAATAGAAACACAAACGCTCACGGAGCCGGTGTTCGCGACGTTCGTTGGTCTCTCGCTTTTGCAGAGAGTCCACTTGCATAGGAACGTCCTCGGCCTCCCGTGGTGTCCTGAGAGCGGGTTCTCTAGAAGGAAACGCAAAGTTGTTTACACGGTTTACAGCTGCCCATTTTTCCTGTCTACGCTCCGTCAAGCGGGTATCAATACGCACACAGTGCTGGAGAAACAGTTCAAAATCCCCTGGAGATTCGAAACGAGCTAACTCGTCCTTGATGGTACCGGACAAACCTTTTCTGAATACAGACAATAATGCATTGTTTCCCCAGTCGGTGTCTACCACTAACCTCTTGAACTCAGTGGCGTATTCAACGACAGAACGCTTTCCCTGACGTAAGGAAAGGAGAGCCGATTCAGCGGTAGCACGGCGATTCGGATCATCAAACATTTGCGCCATTGCGTTCAGAAAGTCATCCAGGTGATTTAAACGGATGTCCCGATTCTCTATCATAGGATTAGCCCAAGCCAGTGCTCGTGAGGTTAATAACATGATTATACATAACACTTTGGACCGGTCAGAACGGTAATAATCAGCATGTACATCAAAAAACAGTATACATTGGTTCACAAATCCACGAAACTGACTACGATCACCATTGAAACGGAATGGGGGTAACCTAGGCATACCGGCAGCTGATACGGACGTAGTGGGGACGGCTTCCTGAGCCTCCACTCTGACTTGCAAATCCTGAATAGCCGGACCCAGTACCTGGTGATCATGGCCCAGCTGTGCCTCCACATCTCTGAGTTTAGTTTGCACCGCCTCCATCTCCTGCTGCAAGGAGTTGATCATGGAAAAGAGCTGATCTACTCGTGTCTCAGTCATTGCCCCAGCGAAATCCTCTTGTGGCCTGAGTATAATGTAATACTACTGTATGTTCTGAGGATTTCGATTGCGTTAGGGCAATGACAACAGAGACGAGTTCTTGGTACAAGATGTTATATAATATGTCACCACGGTAGATACACAACGGGAATAAACACAGTAAAACAACACACAAAACGGAGCGAAGGGGATTCCCGGGGCCACGCACCGGACTCCCCCAGGGAGACCACCAGAGCGAACCCCTGTACAGGGACTGTCCGGCAATCAACCCCGGAAGGCCTAAATGTGCGGCAGCCGGTACACAAGGGGCAAGTGGTATAGTCCAGGAGTGTCCGTACGGGATGATTGTCCAGAGTGGTTACGAACCGGGCAGAGTGCTGATCAAAGACGGCAGACGGAGTCCGGGCACAGCTTGAAGAAAACCGGGTATGGTCCAGAGTCGGTCGGTAGAGTTTCAGGAGAATCCAAGGCAATCAGGAAGTAGAAACAGCAAAGCAGGAGCACACAGCAAGCAGTATACTCAGGCACTGGACTGGGCTGAGAGGCGGCCTTTTAAGCAGCTGGACAGGAAGTAGGGCAACAGAACCTTAAACTCCATGTTAACTGAGGGCAAGCTCATTCAAAAGAGAACTGGAAAACCTGGAAACCTGACATCTACCTAGTACAGAAGGGACCCTAAGTGCTTTAAGCCAAAGGGATCCGCACTAAAAAGTGCAGTGAGGAAGGGCCCACAGACTACTGGACCGGTTCTGACCTCCCGTGGATGTGCATATACAGTCAGCTCCCCAGGGGATGTGCATATACAGTCAGCTCCCCAGTGGATGAACATACACAGTCACCTCTCCAACAGATGTACATACACAGTCACCTCTCCAGCAGATGTACGTATACAGTCAGCTTCCCAGCGGCTGTGCCTATACAGTGAGCTCCCCAGTGGATGTTCATATACAGTCAGCTTCTAAGCAAATGAGCATATACCTTCACCTCCCCAGCAGATATGCCTTTACAGTCAGCTCCCCAGTGGATGTGCCTATACAGTCAGCTCCCCAGCGGATGAGCATATACAGTTAGCTCCCAGCGGATGAGCATATACAGTCAGCTCCCCATTGGATGTGCATATACAGTCAGCTCCCCAGGAGATGTGCATATACAGTCAGCTCCCCAGCAGATGTGCATATAAAGTCAGCTCCCCAGCGGATGTGCATATGTCGCGGGCGGAGGGGCCGCGCTCGCTACGCTCGGGTCCGGGGCTGCTGCGGCTTGGTGGCTCGAGCGGTGGGCCGGACCCGGGGACTCGAGCAGCGCTCCTTGCCCCCGAGTGAAAAGGGGTGTTGGGTGGTTTTTGGGGAGATAGTTCGTGACGCCACCCACGGGTCGTGGTGATGGTGGGCACCACCGCTGCTGGTGACGGGTCTCCTGGGAGTGATGGCGGGGAGCAGCTAGGTGTTAACCCCTCCGTGGGTAGGGGTCGGTGATCCCGGGGCCCGGTAGTGGACGGGGAGGCAGGAAGGCCGGGGTGCAGGGTTGCGGGGCAGCGCGGCGCGGTGCCGGATGGCACTGTTGTACTCACTCAGGCACAGATTCACATAGTCTCTGGTAAACCAAACGGCTGGATGGATGGGTCCCGCAGCCGGCTGCAGTGTCCTTGCTCTCCCCGGACAGGTTGATAGTGGCTGTCTTTCCCTGCACCGCTGTGAATGTGTTGACTCCGATGGTTTCCCACTGCTCCCCGGCGTGTATGTACCGAGGGAGCCTGTTTTGCCCGCAGGCGCTGGCCCTTGGCGGTGGCTTTTTATCCTCACTGTGTGGACGGTTGCCTTCTGTCGGGTCTTGGGTGTGAGTGAACCCCTGGGGTCCCGGTCACTATCGGTTTTGACCTTTTTCGGAGGCTCCGAACCTGGTCGGGGTCTGATGGCCCTGCCTTTGTGCTTGGTACAGATCTGCTCCCCGGCTCGGTACCGGCGGGCCACCGCCTGTCCCCAGTCCTACGGTTCCGCTGACCTGCACCACCCCTGCAGACGGCCACCACGGTCTACCGACCTTGCTGTACGTGCTTGGGCTCCTACCCAGACACCAACAGTTTCCCTCCTGTCACTTTCAACTCCAAACTTCAACTAACCTACTTTTCCCGCCTCCAGGCCTGTGAACTCCTCGGTGGGCGGGGCCAACTGTCTGGCTCCGCCCCACCTGGTGTGGACATCAAGCTTGGAGGACGGGAACAAGGATTTTGTTTGACTGTTGTTGCCTAACCAGGGGAGGGGGTGTGTGAGATGTTGTGTTTGTGACTACCTGGCTAGTCCAGGGTGTCACACATATACAGTCAGATTCCCAGCAGATGTGCATATAAAGTGAGCTCCCAAGCAGTTGCGCCCATATGGTCAGCTCCCCAGCAGATATGAATATATAGTCAGCTTTCCAACAAAAATCCTGCTATACATTATGCTTCGTTATGTCACTCATTTTCTTTGCCTCCTGCTCTGTTTCTTCACTCTGTATACGTCTGATGAAAATCGGTAATACTGAAATGTCACCTTTGTTCACTTTGATTTGGAGGATATGAATCTCTAGCACATTAAGGGCCGCCACTAAGAACCGCCACTAAGAATTTCAGGGCCCCATGCTGGCAAAATTTTTGGGCCCCCTTGGGACTCCGCCCAGGCTCCACCTCAGCTCCGCCTCCACCCCTCTAACCTCCTACAGTTTCACTGCCACTCTTGAAAAAACAAGTGTGTGTGTGTATGTATATGTGTGCATATATATATATATATATATATATACAGTCATGGTAAAAAGTGTTAGCACCCTTGAGGTTGCTCCAGAAGATGAGATATTTCCCTCAGAAGATTAATAATACACCCCTTACACCGACCCTCTCCATATAATGTCTCATCCACACTGCCTCTATGTATAATATTTCCACACACACTGGCCCTTTGTTTAATACCACCCCTCCACCTCACACACACTGCTACTTGCAACACTTTGTTAAGATAGAAGTAGTGGGCACCACAACAAAATAAATATAAATAAAGGCAGGGGTGCTAACAAAAAACAAAAACTATGCAAAATAAATAATGAATTATAACATGAGGAAAAAAAGCTGCAAATAAAAATGTGCACAACCAGATATTATATATAAGCATGGCTTTTATTGATGTAAAACATATAAGGTTGACAAAAACAAAAGGTTAAAACACAATTATCAAGAGAAAAAGAATGGCAGAAATAGGGGGATGTACATAATAATCATGTACTTATCCCCAATGAAGTATCAGGGTACTGATAATAGAATGCACAATAAGTATATAAACAATACCTGACTGTAGAGCCTCTTCTTAAAGGTAATGTGGCAGTAAGTCAACAGAGGGTTGTTTTTGTCAGCCTCATATACTTGTATTAATAAAAGCCATATATATATATATATATATATATATATATATATATATATATATATATATATAAAATACAGACCAAAAGTTTGGACACACCTCCTCATTCAAAGGGTTTTATTTATTTTCATGACTCTAAAAATTTTAGATTCACATTGAAGGCATCAAAACTATGAATTAATACATGTGCAATGAAATACTTAGAAAAGTGTGAAACAACTGAAAATATGTCTTATATTCTAGGTTCTTCAAAGTAGCCACCTTTTGCTTTCATTACTACTTTGCACACTCTTGGCATTCTCTTGATGAGCTTCAAGGGGTAGTCACCGGATATGGTTTACCAACAGTCTTGAAGGAGTTCCCAGAGATGCTTAGCACTTGTTGACCCTTTTGCCTTCCCTCTGCGGTCCAGCTCACCTCAAACCATCTCGATTGGGTTCAGGTCTGGTGACTGTAGAGACCAGGTCATCTGGCGCAGCACCCAATCACTCTCCTTCTTAGTCAAATAGCCCTTACACAGCCTGGAGGTGTGTTTGGGGTCATTGTCCTGTTGAAAAATAAATTATGGTCCAGCTAAACGCAAACCGGATCGAATAGCATGCCGCTGCAAGATGCTGTGGTAGGCATGCTGGTTCTGTATGCCTTCACTTTTGAATAAATCCCCAACAGTGTCACGAGCAAAGCATCTCCACACCATCACACCTCATCCTCCATGCTTCACGGTGGGAACCAGGCATGTAGAGTCCATCCATTCAGCTTTTCTACAAAGACAAGGTGGTTGGATCCAAAGATCTCAAATTTGGGCTCATCAGATCAAAGCACAGATTTCCACTGGTCTAATGTCTATTCCTTGTGTTCTTTAGCCCAAACAAGTCTCTTCTGCTTGTTGCCTGTCCTTAGCAGTGGTTTCCTAGCAGCTATTTTACCATGAAGGCCTGCTGCACAAAGTCTCCTCTTAACAGTTGTTGTAGAGATGAGAAGGTGTGTCCAAACTTTTGGTCTGTACTGTATGTATATATATATATACATACAGTACAGACCAAAAGTTTGGACACACCTTCTCATTCAAAGAGTTTTCTCTATTTTCATGATTCTAAAAATTGTAGATTCACATTGAGGACATCAAAACTATGAATTAAAACATGTGGAATAAAATACTTAAAAAAGTGTAAAACAACTGAAAATATGTCTTATATTCTAGGTTCTTCAAAGTAGCCACCTTTTGCTTTGATTACTGCATTGCACACCCTTGGCATTCTCTTGATGAGCTTCAAGAAGTAGTCATCGAAAATGGTCTTCCAACAGTCTTGAAGGAGTTCCCAGAGATGCTTAGCACTTGTTCGCCTTTTTGCCTTCACTCTGTGGTCCAGCTCACCCCAAACCATCTCGATTGGGTTCAGGTCTGGTGACTGTGGAGGCCAGGTCAGCTGGCGTAGCACCCCATTACTCTCCTTCTTAGTCAAATAGCCCTTACACAGCCTGGAGGTGTCTTTGGTGTTATTGTCCTGTTGAAAAAATAAATGATGGTCCAACTAAACGCAAACCGGATGGAATAGAATGCCGCTGCAAGATGCTGTGGTAGCAATGCTGGTTTAGTATGCCTTCAATTTTGAATAAGTCCCAAACAGTGTCACCAGCAAAGCATCCCCACACCATCACACCTCATCCTCCATGCTTCACGGTGGGAATCTGGCATGTAGAGTCCATCCGTTCACCTTTTCTACAAAGACACGGTGGTTGGATCCAAAGATCTCAAATTTGGACTCATCAGATCAAAGCACAGATTTCCACTGGTCTAATGTCCATTCCTTGTGTTCTTTAGCCCAAACAAGTCTCTTCTGCTTGTTGCCTTAGCAGTGGTTTCCTAGCAGCAATTTTATCATGAAGGTCTGCTGCACAAAGTCTCCTCTTAATAGGTATTCTAGAGATAAGAAGGTGTGTCCAAACTTTTGGTCTGAACTGTGTATATACAGACACACATCAGGAGGCCCCCAGAATGTGACTCATATACCAGGAGGAAGACAGATACACCATGAGTGGCCCAAGAAGGGGTCATATATACCAGAAGGACATATATACCAGGAAAGGGACAAATAAACAAGGATGGGGACATATATACCAGGAGTGGCCCAGGAAGGGGTCATATTACTAGGAGGAGGACATATATACCAGAATGTGCCCAGTAGGAGGATGTATATAGCAGGAGGGGCCCAGGATGGGAGATATGTACCTAAATGGGGACATATATACAAAGAAAGGGACATATATATACCAGGAGGGAGAAATTATATATATAGAATAGAATAGAAAAATTAGCATAGAAAACAGAGAGAGGGAGGAACAACAGGCAGGGGGGGGGGGTGGAAATCCATATGAATAGCCACTCAGATATTATCCGCTCTATTGCAAATGCCAATCAAGTAGCTGCGGATTTTATAAACTTCACTTTCTTGGATTTGAAAACCTAAACATCGGAGCTGACCACTGCAGGTATGTAGATAAGAAGCATGATAGTGCCAGTGTAGCACTGGCTTTAACTTATATACAAAAATCCTGGTGATTGCTTCCCTTTAACTTATCTCTAGAGCTAAGAAAAATAATTTATAGTATGTAAAGTCGTTGATAAAGGGTTAATTGAAAAACAACGACATTTTGACAATGTACCCTTGTGTTGAAATGGTGTTTGTTTTTTGCTCCATTTTTTTCCACAGGTATCTGCACTAAAATGCTTTGTTTATTGTGTTTTAAGCATATGTTTAGTGCTGACTTGACTCAGCAGTTTTACAATTAACTTTTTAGTCTAAAAACAAATCTGTGTTGACCAAATGACCGTTCCCATGGAATTTTCGGTTAAGTGACTTTTTCTTAATTTTAAGTGATTTGCAATGGCAAGTGCTGATTTGTGTTATTCAGTAAAGTAGAATAAAATAAATTATACCTCAATTAATTAATTATATTTGGACCAGGCACATTAAAATGATAATCACTTAATAAAAGGGTTTGCTAAAATTTGCAGGGCTACTGATAACAGGCATATTCTCTTTATTCTACCGCTTCTCTTAAGCTAAGAGCGATCACACAAGTGTAGATTCTCTCTTCCGAGAGTATTGGACCAATTATGTGAATGACACTGGATCAAACTCTGACCAGAGTTTGATCAGAGCATCAGCTTCATGTGATCAGACTCTCTTGGAGGAGGGAATCATAGCACAAGTGTGGAGAAGATGGAAAACAAAATTGCTCCATCTTCTCCATGCTGTGAATCCACGGAAGTCAGACTGCACTCAGATGTCATCCGAGTACAGTCCGATTATTTTCACACAGCCATAGACTTTAATGGGTGCACACCATTCGATTTAAGCTGCCAACCTCAGCAAGTTCTGATTTTTTTCTCACAACGAATCAGCATGAGAAAAAAATGCGCTGAACAACACTGCCCAATAGACTAACATTGGTCTGAGTGCTATATGATAAAACATTGGATAGCACTCATCCGAGGTATAAAGCGGGCTTTACACGCAACGACATCGCTAACGAGATGTCGCTGGGGGTCATGGAATTCGTGACGCACATCGGGCCTTGTTAGAGATGTCGTTGCATGTGAAACGCAGGAACGACCTGTTAACGATCAAAATTACTTACCAAATCATTGATCGTTGTCCAGTCGTTCCTATCCCGATTATCGTTGATGCTGCAGGACGCAGGTTGTTCGTCGTTCCTGCAGCAGCACACATTGCTGTGTGTGACACCGCAGGAACAAGGAACATCACGATACCTACAGCCGCCCGCAATGAGGAAAGAAGGAGGTGGGCGGGATGTTCAGCCCGCTCATCTTCGCCTCTCCGCTTCTATTAGGTGGCCGCTTGGTGACGTCGCTGTGATGCCGAACAAACCTCCCCCTTAGAAAGGAGGCGGTTCGCTGGCCACAGCAACGTGGCTAGGCAGGTAAGTATGTGGGACTGTTCCTAGCGATATTGTGCGCCACGGGCAGCGATTTGCCCGTGACGCACAACCGACGCGGGTGGGTGCTTTCACCAGCGACATCGCTAGAGATGTCGCTGTGTGTAAAGCCCGCTTAAGCTCATGTGAGTGAGCAAATCTGTGGCCTGGGAGGAAAACCTAGGACATAGTGAAAGCCATGGTACCAATATCTATTTCAGTCAAAAGCATTTTCCTTAGAAATGTGGTGAAGCAAAATATTGGTGTCATTGGGAATCAAGGATATTCCATTCTGCAATGGTCACAAGAGAAGAAATCTTGACCAAGATCAGAAAAGAACCATTTTGAAACTGGTTTATATTTCAAATACTTCAGACATAACTGACTGCTTCCCTTGGCTATATGCCCTTTTGTCCAAGCTCCTTTGGACGTCTATGTAGAAGTACTGTAATACTTCTAGGGGAGAATACTTAAGTTTTTATAGAGAATAGTAGACCATATATTTTTGTTTAACTGATGTATTTGTTATCAGGTATGTAAATATAATGGGGCAGCAAACCATAACTCAGTGGTAACTTAAACAACAGATATTTATTTGACCAATACAGTTAGATGTGATGCCTAAGGCACAGTATCAGAGTGTAAAGCAAACAGGAAAATTACAGTAAATTATTATGCAATGTGATTACAACAATTTAACTATGCTCAGAATTAAGACAATACTAGCAGCTCATTATTATTCTGCTATTGTTCAACTATTATTATTAATGAAGAAAAAACAAAAAAGCTAGCACTAAATGTGCACTACAGCACTAAAAAATTCCAACTGTACTTATTATAAATATGAGATTTTTGGCAAAAAATTGCAATTTTTTGAGCCACCCCACCACTTCACGGCAAATCTCTGTTTTGGCAGTCCTAACACTAAAATATTTTTATAAAATGTGCCAAACGGCCTCACATATGAAATAATAGAACTGCTCTTAGCAGCACTCACCTGGTCTATTTCAATCCCGTACCCATGACTGAATCTTGGCTGTGGGCGGGACAGGTCCAAGCAAATGCTGCATGAAGTAAATAGCCTGTGGACAGGGCCTGATGACTGAATGTGAACAGTCACCAATCGCCAAAATCTAGACAGGTGGAATACATCCCAAATTTGGGTGCATAGCAAGGTGGGGGTTAGCCACCGACCAATTCAATGAAGAAAAAACAAAAAAGCTAGCACTAAATGTGCACTACAGCACTAAAAAATTCCAACTGTACTTATTATAAATATGAGATATTTGGCAAAAAATTGCAATTTCTAGAGCCACCCCGCCACTTCACGGCAAATCTCTGTTGGGGCGGTTCGGCGGTTGGTGACATTCCTGTTTAAATGCACCTGCTCTGTGATAGTTTCAGCGTTCTGTTTAAAGCACAGAGAGCATCACATCAAGTAACCCAACAGGCAAGTCCGTAATACTGTTGTGAAGAAGTTGAAAGCTGGATTTGGTTAAAAAAAGATTTCCTCAACTATTAACATCCCAAGAAGCACCGTGCAAGCGATCATGTTGAATTAGAAGGAGTATCATACCACTGCAAATCTACCAAGCCCCGGCTGTCCCTCAAAAATTTCATCTCAAACAAGGAGAAGACTGATCAGAGATGCAGCCAAGAAGTCCATGATCCCTCTGGATGAACTGCAGAGATCTACAGCTGAGGTGGGAGAGTCTGTCCATAGGACAACAATCAGTCGTACACTGCACAAATCTGGCTTTTATGGAAGAGTGGCAAGAAGAAAGCCATTTCTCAAAGATATCCATAAAAAGTGCTGTTTAAAGTTTGCCAGAAGCTACCTGGGAGACACGCCAAACATGTGGAAGAAGGTGCTCTGGTCAAATGAAACCAAAAAATCAAACTTTTTGGGCACAATGCCAAACAATATGTTTGGCGTAAAAGCAACACAGCTCATCACCCTGAACACACCATCCCCACTGTCAAACATGGTGGTGGCAGCATCATGGTTTGGGCCTGCTTTTCTTCAGCAGGGACAGGGAGGATAGTTAAAATTGATGGGGAGATGGATGGAGCCAAATACAGGACCATTCTTGAAGCAAACCTGTTGGAGTCTGCAAAGGACCTGAGACTGGGACGGAGATTTGTCTTTCAACAAGACAATGATCGCAAACATAAAGTAAAATCTACAATGGAATGGTTCACAAATAAACGTATCCAGGTGTTAGAATGGCCAAGTCAAAGTCCAGACCTGAATCCAATCGAGAATCTGTGGAAAGAGCTGACAACTGCTGTTCACAAACACTCTCCATCCAACCTCACTCAGCTCGAGCTATTTGCAAAGGAAGAATGGGCAAGAATTTCAGTCTCTCGATGTGTAAAACTGATAGACACTTACCCCAAGCGACTTGTGTTGTAATTGCAGCAAAAGGTGGTGCTACAAAGTATTAACTTAAAGGGGCCGAATAATATTGCACGCCCCAATTTTCAGTTTATTATTTTTTATAAAAGTTTAAAATAACCAATAAATTTCGTTCAACTTCACAATTGTGTCCCACTTGTTGTTGATTCTTCACCACAAAATTTAGATTTTTACCTTTAGGTTTGAAGGCTGAAATATGGGAAAAGGTTGAAAAATTCAAAGAGGTCGAATACTTTGCAAGGCACTATATATATATATATATATATATAATGTACTCAATATATAGTTGTATAAAAATAAATTTTAAAAAATGACGTAGCGCTCCGCAATATTTTTGATTCTTAGCGCACATACAGTGGATGGCTACAGGCTGCCACCCCCCTCTGCCTGACTTTACCTTGGCTGTCAATCAAAATACAAGGAAGCCAGGTACAACTAGGCATCTGGGGATTGGAATCTTCAGCACAGGATGGCCCAAGCTTTTTGCCCCCCTCGCTGTGAATTGCAGTCCGTAGCCGCCCCAGAAAATGGTGCTTACATTGAAGCAATTAAGAAATAACGCCTGGAACAGCATTCTAAGTCTGAACTGGGTGCAGCCAGGTACAACTAGGCATCTGGGGATTGGAATCTGCAGTGCAGGATGGCCCAAGCTTTCGGACCGCCCCGCTGTGAATTGCAGTCCACAGCCGCCCCAGAAAATAGCGCTTTCATGGTAGCAATTAAGAAATAACATCTGGAACACCATTCTAAGTCTGAACTGGGTGCAAAAACCCTAAAAAACTTCACTATATAGAGAGAAGGGCTGCACACCAGTGACTGTGCAAGGGGAATAAATGTAAAGCAGAAACTGCTGTATGAATACTGGCATGAAAAATACAATAGCTATATGTGAAAATGAAAATATGACAATGAAATCTGCATAACTGCCATGAGCTTAAGAATAAAGAGATATTTAGCTATTAAATTGATCAATACAACAGAGCCCCAATACCGCATAACTGTATTCTCTTACATTGGGGTCCCTAGCTAATGTGTGTCCTCTCTTGCAGTTAAAAAACTTACCGTGTGTGTGAAGTTGAGACCCAGGCTATATATGTATAATGAGGACTGGCGATAGGTGTGGGTGGGGTCAGGTTCACAAATGAAAGACAACAAACCAATTAAGAAAAAACGTCTGGAACACCATTCTAAGTCTCAACTGGGTGCAAAAACCCTAAACAACTTCACTATATAGAGAGAAGGGCTGCATACCTGTGACAGTGCAAGGGAAATAAATGTAAAGCAGAAACTCTCTATATAGTGAAGTTTTTTTTAGAGTTTTTGCACCAGTACCAGACTTAGAATGACAGTATTCATACTGCATTTTCTTCTTTACATTTATTCCCCTTGCACTGCTACTGGTGTGCAGACCTTTTCTATACATAGCTTTCATGCAAGTGCCATCTTCAGGCGCTGTATCCAACTCTTCCAGCGGCCATGGTGCCAGGTGGCATACTGGGTAATAATGGTTAATACCTGCTTTGTTTTACTAGCTGATATAAAGCCCGAGATTCTTAATATCAGGACAAGTTTGACCCAGCCATTAAGAATCTCCAACAAAGGGTTAAAAAATAAAAAAAAAACACCCCACAGAGAAAAAATACTTTATTAGAAAAAATACACAGACACACTTAGGGACTCCGTGTTTATTACTCCCTCTCACCCCTCCATGATCCTGGTCTTCAGTCTTCTTCAACACATGCAGCTCTGCTATATCTCAAAGCACTGCTGCTCCCCATGTATCTAATCACACAATGAGTGAGCAGAGGCTGCGGGTTGGTAAGAGGTGACGTCACCGCTGCCACCATTGCCATAGTAACCTGACGGGCGGGTTACTATAGCAACAGTGATCTTTGATCACCTGATTCCCGTCGCCGCTATTCACCGACTGTGGCAGCTAATCCCTGCAAGTGGGCTTACTTTGTGAAGAGCGCCGACATGCAAGGACGGGGAGCTGAGTATGTGCCCAAGCATCTCGCCGATACACGGCGCTTGCCGAGTATACTGAGAGTACTGAGATGCTTGGGCGAGCACCGCGTACCGGTGGGATCTAGCATGACATAATAGCCATGTGACCAGTCTGTAGCTAATGAGATGATAGAACATTAACACGTGACTGGTCACATGCTATGACGTCACGGAAGGTTCTTTTGTTACCGGGCGGCACAGTGATGATCGGACTCGGGAGGAAAAGTGGAGGGAGACAGAGTCTGCAGGACGCGTCGTGGGACCTGTAAGTATAATGACAATGTTTATTATTAACTGTATTCTTTATTTTACAGCTCCCCCACCCCATTCTATAACTGTAAAGTCAAAGATCAGTGATCGGGACACAAGATCGTGTTATCTCTATCCCGATCCCGATCTTTACAAAATGATCGAGCGAGTCTCCCCGATCCCAATCATCGGGGGGATCGCCCATCTCTAGCCATGAATGTACAAGATTATATAAACCCTATAAATTCAATCTGCCCAAGTTGTGTTACCTCCCTATACATTTGAAGTTGGCATGTCTTTGGCGCCCCTGAGGCTTCAGTCACCAGAGTATTGCACCTTATTTTAGGTGCGATATTCCCCTCGGCTAAGGAGGGGGTTAATCACCGGTGTTCCATATTCACACTTTCCATAAAGCTTAGGAGCCTTCTCCCAGGGGGGGATGGCTCAGGGTAGGCAGGGGGATGGCCATCATAAGTCATGGGACTTCCCCGGTCACTGAAGCCAGCTACCTGGGGGGCGGGTTCCACTTGGCGTAGAAGTAGGAGCACACTCACACAATCACTAGTCAGTCTACAGGGACACCAGCTCTGGGACACGACACCATCATCTCCTTCCTCTCTTCTCTTCACAGGGCCTGGAGCTGGAAATGGAACGCTCAGCCCAGGTGCCTCAAAGCGGGAAGGGCAACTCTGAAAAAGGACTTTCTTCTTCTTTCCAACACCGGTGACTTCTAACTTATTCGGGGTTGACCGAACCCATCACAGCGGGTGACCAGTACTATCTGGGTGAGCGGCACAGCACAGACTAAAGACACCTAGAACCGCAGCCACTGACTCTGACTCTTTATTACCGGCACCGCTGCCCCGCGCCTCGGCACTCAAACGCCATCACTACTCCCCTCATCATCCTCCCCAGGGCCCGCTCCACCTGTGGGGAGCGATACCATCTCTGGCTGCTACTACTACAGCAGCAGCGGCTGAATCCCTAGCCACAGGTGGCGTCACGACATCCATCCTACTACTATCCCCATCATCTTCCCTCCTTATTGGTGTACACCTAGAAGCATGAAGCCGGGCAGGCCACAGCTTCATTCCAGATAATCACACCAGCCCAGTGATGAGTACCGGTACAAAACACCCCGTGCCTGACAACCCCTGCCCTCTGGGTGCTACATGCCCAGCACCTCTATGGTGCACTTTGATGCATAAGGCTGCATTATCTACATTTTAGCTAAATCCTGTTTTGTATTTTATTACCCAGATGACTTACTATCTGAATAATGTATATGTGAAATGTGTGTTATGCTCATCTGTGATCTTCTAGTGCTAACTATAGTAAGAAATGCCACAATTTGGACAAAAAGTAGTGTGGATTTCCTATTCAAGGCAGTACACAGCCTTCAATAAAATGTGAATGAATTGTTCTTGCAATGACACTGCTCACAGGAAGGATGGCAGGTCATTTCCATTAAACCTATTTCAGAGTGTTGTATATTTAGATTCAAATGTCTTCTACCTAATGAGCATGATGATGATTCATGCAGCATCCGACATCTTACAAGTCACATCTTAGCCTGATCTTTCCAGGCACACAATGGCTCATTACACAAACAGACATCTTTTAAAAAGATACAAACATCCAAGCTGGTACCAGTGATGAGAGTAGCTATGAGAAGTCTACCTCTGAGCTATGTGGCTTTCCACAAAAGCTCCATGCCTTCAGTCACTTGTCCCCAAGGATGGTGGGTACGCAGGCGCAGGCGCTACTCTGATTGGGGGCAGTGAGCACGTTGAGCCTAATAAAAGGATACACAGCGCAGCATATGGTTAGTCTCGGTTATGCTAATAACCTGAGCAATTACTGCAGAACAAATGGTACAATTGTAAATGTTTCTCCTTGGGGACTCATTTCTCTCTCTCGCTGTCTAATAGTTTTGTCCCTCTCACTCTTCTCTTCCTTTGCACCCGTCTGCCAGGAGAATTTTCCTTGCTTGGAAAGCATCAGTGATTTTGCTTAGACAGCCTGTGTAATTATGCAGTTTCTGATCCCGCATTTGTTTGTACATAAAATGAGGACTGAGAAAGGAAACTTGGTCATGTCTTACATGTGCTTCCACCGTTCTGGTTACTGTGTACTGTACAACAGGACAGATCACTAATAGTAGTGACAATCTTTTAATTACATGGTACACATATAAGTTATGTAGCCAAATATAAAAAGCGATTAAATGAAAAAGCGAAAAATGAGTATAATTTTAGATAAGTGTGTATTTACTGTATGTTACTGACACAACAACATTGATTCAATATCAATATCTTGAATTTTACACGGGCTACTTAGTTAACAACTGTTGAGTGTGCTGCATAACAGGCTTGGACTGGTCCACAGGAGGACAGGAGAACTCCCCGGTAGGCCTCACTGCCCAACATAAGTAGTATTTGGCACAGTACACTGTGTTAATGCAGTTGATCAATTATTTAACCCCTTAATGACACAAGGGATTTGTTTTTGCACTTTGATTTTTTTTCCTCCCTTGGTCCAAAAGCCATGACATTTTTGTTACATTAACAAAGCCACTTAAGGGCTTATTTTTTGTGAGACAATTGTAGTTTTGAATGACATTTTACTATGGAGTATACTAAAAATGGG
Organism: Anomaloglossus baeobatrachus; assembly: GCF_048569485.1. Lineage (NCBI taxonomy): Eukaryota > Metazoa > Chordata > Amphibia > Anura > Aromobatidae > Anomaloglossus > Anomaloglossus baeobatrachus. Next base: position 457,347,841 of record NC_134354.1, read on the forward strand.
AAAAAAATTCCATGTTCCATGAAAAAAAAAGTTAAATTTCCTAAAACCAAAAAATATTTGTGATGCTGTTCTCTTTGGCTAGTTTCACACTTGCGTTGAACGGCGTCCGTTACATTGCGTTTTGTGACAGATGCAATGGATGCGTTGCATATAGTGGCACAACGGATACAACGGATCGTACAAAACAACGGAATCTGTTTTTGTTTTGTTTTTTACAGTTTTACTAGCGGCAGACTATTGTGAACGATCAGCTGATCACCCGGCTGCCGGGTGATCAGCTGATCAATCTCAAAAGCTGGCCGCCGGGCGATCAGCTGATCGCTCTCAAAAGCCGGGAGATCAGCTGAGCACTCTCAAAAGCCGGCTGCAGGGCGATCAGCTGATCGCTCTCAAAAGCCGGCCGCCGGGCGATCAGCCGATCACTCTTAAAAGCTGGCTGCAGGGTGATCAGCTGAGCGCTTTCAAAAGCCGGCTGCCGGGCGATCAGCTGAGCGCTCTCAAAAGCCGGCCGCTGGGCGATCAGCTGATCGTTCGGCCACCGAGAGACAAATCAAAGTTTCTGTGATTAAAAAAAAAAGATGAGCATGCGCAGTGAAAAATAAAGAATTCCGCCTCTTAAAATACGCTACATGCTGCGTTCCCTCCGCCCGACAGTCACTGACGGTCGCCAACAAAACAACTGATGTGCTGCCGGGCGAATGCAACGCAAGACCATCCGTTGCAATCCGCCCTTAATAGAAGCCTATGAGGAATAAATGGATTCCTGCAACTGTTACCGTAATTCCTCAAGGCAGCGGATTGCAACGGATGCAGTTCAACGCAAGGGAGAAACTAGCCTCAGACATGTATTTTTTTTTATTTTTACATTGGTGAGGCTAGGTGAGACTTGTTCTTGTTTTTGAACATAGCTCACATTTTTATATATATTCTTCTTGGTGTTTTACTTATGGTGTCAATAAATCTATATTTTCATCAATTGGGCCTATGTGGAAATGTCAATAGAAAATATGTCTATTTTTAAATTTCTTTAATTTCTTTATTTTGAATAGGGGAAACTTTTTTGTGTGAGGGTCCTCTACATCTCTAAAAGTTCAGCTATCATCCAATACTTGAATCATAAGTGCTGTAAGGCTCCCTGGGAGGTTAAGAATAAGCAAGAAGGGAGTCAAAATTTAAACATGGGTGTCCAGTTGAAACCTTTTTTTGCGTCACTTTAGAAAAACCTCTTTAGAAAAAGCCATTGGGCCTAGCAAAGTGTGGGCAGCAATATCTATTGGTTTTCTCCAATTGATATTACTGAGATGAGTTGGAGCTACCCATCATTTTTCTAACTATCTTTTTATTACCGTAAATGCATATTGTCAATGAAAAATGTAGCTGACGCAGATGGTGTAGCATATTAGCGTCTAATAGGTAATAGGAAGGGCCAATCACCTTCATGACTTAGCTGCATACAAAACTCAGTTAGGAAATGATGCCTTCCTGAATATCAAATAACCTTGGTAAAAGAGACTTGGATTCTTTTAATGGTTTTCAAGGATATTTTAATTGGCAAGGTTTTGAATAAATAGAGAAATTTGGGAAGCACAGACATCTTAACAGCTGTTATCCTTCCCAAGATTGAGATGTGAATGGGCGACCAATGATCCAAAAGTATATTAACTTCATGTATCAGTGATGGGAAATGTGCTTGAAAGTGTGAAGTATTATCAGATGGTATGTTAACGTCTCCATATTTCAACAATTTTTCACGCCACGTATAGTTTTAAGACATCCATAAGAGTTCATCAAAGTTTAGATTCTGTGATATTATTAAGCAATGCCTTTGTTTTTCTATCTACTATATTGATCTAAGAGTTAGATGTAAAAGTTAGAGAAAGTGATAAAGGGATTCCTCATTGATTATATCATGTGCAGTTTTATCTCGGCCCTAGATTGTCTTTATTTCAGTATTAGCCCTAATCTGATAAGGCAAAGTATATAAGGAAGGTGGGAAAAAGGACACTCCTGATTCCTGACAAGTGCCATTATGGAGAGAAAGACTTAAAGAATGAGCATGAGGTAGATGAATAGATGGCTGTAATGAAGGTCCTGAGAAACCTATATGATATAATATGCAAAACATAAAGGGTTAATCATGAAGATCAAATGCCTTTTCTGCACCTAGACCCAAAAGGACAGCCTCGACATGCCTGATGGCCACATTTGTCAGGTCATCTAGTCGTCTGGTATTGTCTCTTGCCTAACAAAATGAGATAAATCCAAATTGGTCATGTGGATAAGCTTGGGAAGCCAACTATTTAGAAAATCTAATAATTTAGTAAGAATCTTAAAGAAGTAGTTCACCGATTTTCATTATTTACTAGATCGAAATAACCTTGAGAAACAATGTTTTTCTCAAATACCTTGTGTTGGCAATAGTGCCTGTGAGAGGTGCTATTGCGTAACGCTCTTTCCAAACGCATGACCCCTGGGATCCATGACTTCGGGCATCTGGTAATGTCACATCAACTTCCTGCTCACCTGATATCACCGCGGCCGACCCCAGTCTCCGTTAGTCACTTGTCTGTGGGCGGAGCTTCACCACTCATCACAGCCCAGCATCCCTCCTGCTTTCAGCGCTCTTCAGTGAGGGAGGAGGGAGCAGGGAGATGCTGGGCTGTCACACTGGGTGTGCTGAGTCGGGAAATGCCGCTCACAGCCAATCTCTCTTGGAGACTGGGGCTGACCACGGTGATGTCAGGTGAACAGGAAGTTGATGTGACATCACTGGATCCCCGAGGCCACGGAGCCCCGGGCGTCATGCGATCGGGAAGAGTGATCCGCAATAGCGCTGCTCACAGGCGCTATTGGCAACTCAAGATATTTGAGAAAAACATTGTTTCTCAACATAATATCGATGTGGCCAATAATGGAAAGGGGTGAACCACCCCTTTAATGTCAGTTCAGGATACTTCTAGGGTAATAGCTCATGTACTCAGATATTACTGTATTTCTGTAATAAGTGAGTGCAGCAATGTATCTGAAATGCATTTGATATTCATAAATTAAACAATTGAACCATATATTGCAAAAAGCATAGCCATATATATTTTAGAATATTAATAACACAGTCCGTCTAGACCTGGTGGTAGTTATTTATTGATCATTCTGAGCTCATCTATAGTGATAGCCAAGTTCAGACAGTCCAAAGCCTATTGAGACTACTTAAGCAGAACACATTAAGTCAGATAATCTAATAATTCATTTCTCCCTGTGTCAGTCTTAGGTAAATTAAATGGGAGTGGGTATAGAGAAGAGTAATTGTCATAGAAAATCTATGCTTTACTTTTAGTCCCTGCTATGTGTTTATTCCCATAAGGAGTCATATTGACTGTTTGACCTCTCTACTACTATATGACTTCTATATTCATAGTAACATTACTGGGAATAACTCAGTAACGTTTCATGTACATACACTACTGTATGCGTCAGAATGCAACTAATAGATATATAAAGTCAGTTAAAAAATGTTTATGAAAAAATGCAAAAGTCATCCAAACACGTCAATATGTACCCAAATATGGATGGTTCCTATCACTAATGTCTTTCTTCTCGTCCTTCCAAGCCTGGGCTCAGCTGAACTGAGGAAGTGAAAGGAAACCGGGCATCGATTGAAAATAAAATCTTGCTGGGATAGATGGGTAGATGCTGAGCCCTGGAGTCCCCCTCCACCCAATCTTACAAAAAAGCAAAAATTAGAGACAGCTTTAATATAAAACTTATCTGTGCGCCAATACGCAATGTGGCCAATATACAATCCTATACCTACACCATGCGTAAGAACACTGAGACTACTGAATATAAGGTACTCCTTGTTATGCTTAGTTGGCGTTTGCATTTTTTTATTGAAAAATTTTAACTAAGTACCTTACATTTTTAACGTGTATAGTAATATTTGAGTTAATATATTCATTAACTGCAGTCCGCTGATGCATAGTGTATGTATATTTTGGAAGATGGCTACCGGTCATGTAGTCGATGGCAGGTATGTGTCGCAGAGTTGGTTGTCTTCTGTGATTTATGCCTAAGAGCAAGCTCTAGCACATGTACTACTAAAATAATTTATTAAGGCATATAAGGGATGGGTTTTACAAGCAGACGGGAGACAGGCGTTTCTAGCTGTTCACATACCTCCACTCTTGGGTATGGTACATAATATAAACTGGAGATCAATAGTCTCATATGGTGTCTATGTGTGAAGGTTGATACACATACAGAGAGAAACTGAGCAACAGGAGGGCTTCTTATCCTGGGTGGGCGAGCTCACAGTGAAACGGATTTCTTATTTTTTCTATTTTGTATCTTCATGCCAGGAAGGCTTGCTTTATGTTTTTCTTCTGGAATCGTTTATGATATCTTTTAATAAAACTGCCCGACTGTTTAGATAGCAGCTGAGTGAGTAGCATTGTCACATTTGGTGCTAGAGTGTGGGCAGCGTTCCCAGGGAACATGTGTGACGACATCAGGAGTGCTGCATGTCCTGGTGGCTATAAGTGGCAAAGCGCAATCAGACAAGATGGAGGAAGTGATTAAACACCTGGTGCAGGTCCAACAGCAGATGCAGCAGAAGCCAAAGTTGGAGTGTCTGCAGCGGCAGATAGATCTTCTTGCAGAGGCTATATGTAGCATGACGACAGATAAGTGTGCCGCCCCCACGCCAGCAGCCGGGCTGCTCGGATCTGGATCTTCAGTGGCTCGAGGGGTCTCTGGGGTCGTGCGGACACTCAAATAAAAGGGGATGTAATATGTACAGGTCGTAGATTCTTCGTGAAGCCACCAGGCTTGTGTGTGTAAGATGGAGTACCATCGCTGCTGTTGGGGAGCACCCAGGGGCGATGGAGTGGCAGCTAGGTGTTTTACCCCTCCGTGGGTAGGGGTGGATGCCCCGGGGCTCAGTGTCCTGAACACGGGAGGTGATGGCTGACAGTGGTGGTGCACCAGGCTGGACTGGAGGGTGTTGGTGTACTCACGATTAAATGATTGCACACAAGTCCGCTGGTAAACCAAGGTGTCAGTGGTCGGCTGCCGCTTCCGGGTGTATATGGTTCCCACTCCCGGCTGGTGTACCAATGTCCCTTTCTCCGGCACTATGTACTTTTTTTCTCCTTTGGACAACCTCGTTTGGAACGGGGAAGTCCTCTCCCGGTTCTGTTTTGGTTGGGAGATGTGCCCACGAAAACTGACCCGTGGGATCTCAGTGGGTTGTTGCGGATACCCTATTCCCCGCGGTGGGCTGCTGTTTCGCTCTATCTAGGCTAAAACACTGGAACAACATCTGGAACCTTGTCCCCGGCCTGGTTAATTAGAGAAGGGGCTTGCAACCATCTTCTAACTAGGGTCCAGGTACCCCACCTGTGCATGGTTTCTGGACCGGATCTCCGCTGTCGGTACCAGCGGGCTGCAACCCTGCCCCGGCCCACTTTGGATTTCCCGTGACCGGACTCCCGTCGCCTTTGGACACGGTCCACTGCTTTCCACCTAGCCAGTAGACCAGGGCCACTACCTGGCTACCCTTCACTAGGCTCAGACTTGACTTCAACTCCACCTCCACCTCCAACTCGACTGCCACTTAAACTTCACTTCAAAACTCACTTCAAAAAACTCTCTCCCCCGGATCCTCAAGATCCCTAGGTGGGCGCTCCCAATACGCCTGGTCTCGCCCACTGGTGTGTCTTTCTTACCCTGAGGGGGGTGGCTAGGGTTTTGTGGCAGATGGTACCTGATGTGGGATAGTGTTGTGTGGGGTGTACTGCTTCTCTGTGACCTCCTAGCGGCGCCAGGGGGTCATATAAGACTCCGATGCCATTTGAAGACTCATATGTCCGGTAGGCGGTAAGGAAAGCCATGCACAAAAAGACCTCAGGTGATGACATAGAGGCCTTTCTAACCATGTTCGAAAGGGTTGCTAAACGTGAAAGACTAACTCCAGAACAGTGGGCATTGGTGCTGGTACCATACTTAACGGGGGAGCCAAAGAAGGCCTACTATGACTTAGCCGACAGGATGCCTAAGAATTTGAGAAATTAAAAACTGAAATATAGGTGCACCTGGGGGTGACAATGACTGTCAGGGTGCAAGAGGTCCAACCGCTGAGCGTATCACTATGAGAAACCATCCCACTCCCAGATATTTGATTTGTAATATCTGGTCCAAAAATTGCTGCAGCCGGAGACCTTTACTCCAGAGCAGATGGTAAAGCAGGTTGTAATGAACCGGTTTGTGCCCTCCCTTCCAAGGCAGATACAGACATGGTCAGATTGGTTGAATGGTACTAGATGGTAGAGAGTTCTTTGGGAATGCAACAGAACTTACCCTCTCTATCCTGGGGTTCCTGACAGGAGGTGGATACTCAAAAGGGTGCGGTGAGTCAAAGGTCCAAAGGGGCGGCTGAGGTAGTGTTGAAGGCCTCAACTGGAGATATAATTTGCTGGAAATGTCATGTAGGCGGTGTTTATACTACAAACAAAAAAATCTGCAGTTGTGGATTCACATATGCGGTTATCACATGACCGCTCAAGCACGTCCTTAACATACAGAATAATAGACAGAGGAATAAAGGACTTAACGTGCAAAAGATCAGAGTCATCATATTAAATCAGAATCACAACCTCGAATAAAGCATATAAAATTCATTTTTATTATGAGGTATATAAAAAGCAGGTTGGATTTCCATAATATATAAATATACTTCAGTACAAAATGTTTAAGATCGCAGGGAAAATGAGGACAGAATAAAGTAGCACATTAACCCAAGCATGTAAGGTATAACAGGCTAGTAATGGGCTCACCCATGGAACTTATAATAGATCACACATGAAAGTAATATACCATGGGGATAGCAGGGCAAGTCAGACTGGTTGGGATAGTGGAGGTAGAAGGTAATAACACTCCAAATCTAAGTAACTGAGATCTCCATATATCATATCATATATTAATGACTAAATCAAAATTTCAGAGAGAATCAAATGGAGCATTTCAGAGCAATGCATATTAAACCAAATCAGGCTTACCCATATGTCAGACTGCGCCGGTAAATCACAACTCGTGTGCCCTACGCGTCTCGCCTCAAGCTTCATAAGAGGGAGGTGAACAGGAGAAAGTGGCACTTGATTCCTGGCAAAAATTGGGTCTACAAATATCTGAAAGGTAGTCACAGTGCAGAGGAAACTACCCTATTTTCATTAGCACAAGGAAGTACAAGAAGCAATGGGATGAAACTTAAAGGAAGGATATTCAGATTAGATATTAGGTAAAACTTTCTGACAGTGAGTGCAGTCAGGGAGTGGAACAGGCTACCACGGGTGGTGGTGAGCTCTTCTTCAATGGAAATCTTCAAGCGGAAACTGGATAAACATATAGCTGGGATGATTTAGGAAAGCCTGCACTTGCAGGAGGTTGGACCCGATGGCCCTTGAGGTCCCTTCCAACTCTATCATTTCATGTTTCTATGATTGATTCTAATGGGTACTTTGCACGCTGTGACATTGCTAGCCAATGATAGCGATGCCGAGCGCGATAGTACCCGCCCCCGTCGCACATGCGATATCTTGTGATAGCTGCTGTACCGAACATTATCACTATGGCATCTTCACACGCACTTACCTGCCCTGCGACGTTGCTCTGGCCAGCGACCCACCTCCTTCCTAAGGGGGCGGGTTGTGCGGCATCACAGCGACGTCACACGGCAGGCGGCCAATAGAAGCGGAGGGGCGGAGATGAGCGGGATGTAAATATCCCGCCCACCTCCTTTCTTCCGCATAGCCGGTGGAGGCAGGTAAGAAGATGTTCCTCGTTCCTGCGGCTTCACACACAGCGATGTGTGCTGCCGCAGGAACGAGGAACAACATTGTATCTCCTATTGGTGCGACATTATGAAAATGATCGACGCTACACAGATCACCTATTTACGATGCTTTTGTGATCGTTTATCGGCGCATCTAGGCTTTACACATTGCGACGTCATTACCGGCACCGGATGTGTGTCATTTTCGATTTGACCCCGACGATATCACAGTAGCAACGCGCAAAGTATCCCTAAGAGTTGATTTCCAAAGAGTTGAAGTGAATGCTAAATCTAGGAGTCATTGAGGAATCCAAGAGTGGCTGGTCCAGCACGATTGTCCTTGTGCCGAAGCCGGATGGAGAATAGAGGTTCTGTAAAGATTATTGGAAGCTGAATGAGGTCTCTAAGTTCCATGCATATTCGATGCCTTGTGTCGATGAACTGATCGAGAGGCTGGGAGCAGAACGGTAGGTAACCACCTTGGATCCAAAGAAGCGATATTGGCAAATTCATATGTCAGAAGAACCTAAAAAGAAGATGGCCTTCTCTATGCCTGAGGGATGCTTCCAATACACCAAGATGCCGTTCAGACTCCAGGGAGCTCCGAAGCTCAAACGACATTTTCGAGGGCTATGGACTGCATTCTGGCATCCCATACACCGTGGCATACCTGGACGATATTGGATTGAGAAAGTCATTTAGCAAAGATCCAAGTGGTGTTTGCTGCTCTAAGGAATGCGAGATTTTCTATAAATCAAAAAAAAAAAAAATGCCATGGGGATAGAGGAGGCTAAATACCTCGGCTATGTACTAAGTAGAGGTAAAATTAAACCCCAAATTAACAAAGTGAATGCAATCCAGAATTGGCTGAGACCACTCTCAAAGAAGCAGGCTAGGACCTTTCTAGGAAACGTGGGGTACTATAGAAGGGTGATCCATAACTTTGTCATAGTGGCAGCACCCCTGACTGACCTTCTTAATGGGAAAAGCTTGGCTATGGCCAAGTGGACCCTTGGAGGTGGAGGTGACATTTCCAGAATTGAAGGTGGCTCTGTGTAAACAGCCAGTCCTGGTAGGGAGACCCCAAGACATTTTTTTAAATTATTCATTTATTTATTTCACAGAAGCAACTTGGGAGTCAGAGATGCACCCAGGCATGTTCCCCATGTTGTTCCCATTCCATTTGTGCACTGTTTCTCTCCATTCCAGTGATTTTTCCAGCCCTCTTAGGGGAATCTGCTGGAAAAATGCATGAGTTTCCCACTGATTTCCATTATACTCATTACTCGAATCGAGCCTGTCCGAATGTCGGACCTGATCGATTTGAACACCAAGCACTCTAGCAGTTTAGTGCTTACTCATCACTATGTAGGAGCAGAAAATAGTCACACTGTTGGTAACATAAAAATTATACATTTTTATGTTATCAGTGTGACTATTTTGCATGATTCCTTTTTATAGCTTTATTGTTGTATGTGTATTTATGTGTATTTAATATAGAATTTATTCTTTACATATATTTTTTGAGAGGAGTATTTTCAATTATCGCCTTTGGTTTCTACAGCTGGAGTTGGAAAATATGTATAAAAATTAGAATATGGTCGAAATACCCACTTGACTAATAATTGTGCACACATTGTAAGCTAGAAATAAGCCTTATCTGCTCATCGTTAACATAATTTGCAATTTGTACTAGGCACTAGAGATGATCAAAATTATTCTATACAAATCAAATTAAATTCAAACTCCCTAAAATCGTCTGGTCCCTGCAAATTCAAACAACGTGGGATTTGATTTATACAAATTGCCATTTTAAACATTGCTGAAGTTGCTTGAATTTCAGATTATACAGGTTTCCCCATAATGCCTTTCTGTTATTGTATCACATGGTATAGCGGCATTAACACAGAGAGACTAACAAACCCTATGTGTCTGATGGTGGCAATAAGGCAGTTAGGTTCTGTTAATGCATCTGAATATCCTACACCTGCTAGATTACCATAAACTTTGTCTTCAGTTACTGATGATATCAGTGCATTTAAGACATTAAGAGAAGTTGCATACATTGAGTTTTGACTTCCAGCGCCCTACTTGAAACACTGGGGCTGTTGGCAGATTCTAAATCACTGGAGACTGAGCAGAGTGGCAGTGATAGAAAATGAAGACTCCAGAGGCTAAGTATAAAGCGGGCTTTACACACTGCGACATCTCTAGTGATGTCGCTGGTGAAAGCACCCGCCCCCTTCGGTTGTGCATCACGGGCAAATCGCTGCCCGTGGCGCAGAACATCGTTAGTCCCCGTCAGACATACTTACCTTCCTAGCGACGCCGCTGTGGCAGGCAAACCGCCTACTTTCTAAGGGTGAGCTTCGTTCGGCATCACAGCGGCGTCACTAAGAGGCCGCTCAATAGAAGCGGAGGGGCGGAGATGAGCGGCCACCTTCTTCCTTCCTCATTGCCGGCGGCCGCAGGTACGATGTTGTTCCTCGTTCCTGTGGTGTCACACGTAGCGATTTGTGCTGCCGCAGGAATGACAAACAACCTGCGTCCTGCAACAGCAACGATATTTGGGATTAGAACGACGTGTCAACGAACAAGGATTAGGTGAGTAATTTTGATCGTTAACGGTCGTTCGTGCGTTTCACATGCAACGATGTCGATAACGAGGCCGGATGTGTGTCACGAATTCCGTGACCCCAATGACATCTCATTAGCAATGTCGTTACGTGTAAAGCCCGCTTTAGACAGGGCGCAGGGGACTTACATTTAAAGCACCACTGCAGCAGTGCAATAAATAAAATGTTTGAGTGGTTCTTTAATATAAAAGCTTTATATGATTTTCTATTACTTGTTTAAAAATTTCTAAGTATGATCTGTTAATGCTGCTTTTCAGCTAAACAAGTTTGGGGACACCACCTTTATCAGTTCTGTACACAGAGTACATAGATTATAGTTGGCTTTAGACTTGAAATAATCATTATTTGAGATTGGGCAGCACAACATGAGTCATCCTTCAGTTGCACACTTGAAATATTTTGTCATCCACAAAAGATCTTGCACGATAATTCACTTTATAAGCATGTATGCTCAGATCGTCAAATATGTATGTTCAATCAAGAAGTAAGGCTGGAAACACATTTATGCGAGTAAAATCGGTCCAACTGGGCTGAAAAAAAATCGGCTGATTTTAATTCATGTTAGGTCCGATTGCAACGCAAGTGCGATGCTATTTCTGAACAAAATAATGATTTTACTAGTGTGTGTAATGCGTGTGTAATGCGTATTTTTTACTATGTCATCTGCCATTCAGCTCTGCTACATGGCCGCTGACAGCAGACACAGACAGCCATGTAGCAGAGCTGAATGGCAGATGACAACAGACACAGACAGAGACGCACTGTCAGAATGAACTCGGGTGAACTTCACCCAACTTCATTGTCATGCTGCGGCTCTGTCTGTTCCGCGTCCTGATTAGCGGTCACCTGTGAAGGACTCACCGGTGACCGCTAATCCCCTGAGTGACTGAAGTTAGCAGCCCTCTCTCATACTCACCGATCCCCGGCGCGGCGCTGCACGGCGTTCACACTGCTCCGGCGACTTTTACTATTTTGAAAAAGCTGGCCGCTCATTAAACAATCTCGAATTCCCTACTTTCCCCGCCCACAGGTGCCTATGATTGGTTGCAGTGAGACACGCCCCCACGCTGAGTGACAGGTGTCTTACTGCACCCAATCACAGCAGCCGGTGGGCGTGTCTATACTGTGCAGTGAAATAAATAATTAAGTAATTAAAAAACTGGCGTGCGGTCACCCCCCCCAATGTTAATACCAGCCAGATAAAGCCATACGGCTGAAGGCTGGTATTCTCAGGATGGGGAGCTTCACGTTATGGGGAGCCCCCCAGCCTAACAATATCAGTCAGTAGCCGCCCAGAATTGCCGCATACATTAGATGCGACAGTTCTGGAACTGTACCCGGCTCTTCCCGATTTGCCCTGGTGCGTTGGCAAATCGGGGTAATAAGGAGTTAATGGCAGCCCATAGCTGCCACTAAATCCTAGATTAATCATGTCAGGCGTCTCCACCTTCCATGATTAATCTGTAAGTTACAGTAAATAAACACACACACACCTGAAAAAATCCTTTATTAGAAATAAAAAGCACTAACAAATTCCCTGGTTCACCAATTTAATAAGCCCCAAATAGCCCTCCATGTCCGGCGTAATACAGGATGGTCCAGCGTCGCTTCCAGCTCTGCTGCATGAAGGTGACCGGAGCTGCAGAAGACACCGCTGCTCCTGTCTGGTCCACGCGGCAACTGAGGTGAGTAGCGCGATCAGCTCAGCTGTCACTGAGGTTACCAGGATCCAGCGGTGGCCGCGGGTAACCTAAGTGACAGCTCAGCTGATCGCGCGGCTCTCTTAATTTGCTGCGTGGAGCTGACAGGAGCGGCGATGTCTTCTGCAGCTCCGGTCACCTTCATGCAGCAGAGCTGGAAGAGACGCTGGACCATCCTGGATTACGTTGGACATGGAGGGCTATTTGGGGCTTAATAAATTGGTGAACCAGGGAATTTGTTAGTGTTTTTTATTTCTAATAAAGGATTTTTTCAGGTGTGTGCGTGTTTATTTACTGTAACTTACAGATTAATCATGGAAGGTATCTCGGGGAGACGCCTGACATGATTAATCTAGGATTTAGTGGCAGGTATGGGCTGCAATTAACTCCTTATTACCCTGATTTGCCAACGCACCAGGGCAAATCGGGAAGAACCGAGTACAGTTCCAGAACTGTCGCATCTAATGTATGCGGCAATTCTGGGCGGCTGCTGGCTGATATTGTTAGGCTGGGGGACTCCCCATAATATGGAGCTCCCCATCCTGAGAATACCAGCCTTCAGCAGTATGGCTTTATCTGGCTGGCATTAAAATTGGGGGGACCACACGCCGTTTTTTTTAATTATTTAATTATTTATTTCACTGCACAGTATAGACACACCCACAGGCTGCTGTGATTGGGTGCAGTAAGACACCTGTCACTCAGCGTGGGGGCGTGTCTCACTGCAACCAATCATAGGCGCCTGTGGGCGGGGAAAGCAGGGAATACGAGATTGTTTAATGAGCGGCCGGCTTTTTCAAAATAGTAAAAGCCGCCGGAGCAGTGTGAACGCAGTGCAGCGCCGCGCTGGTGATCGGGGATCGGTGAGTATGAGAGAGGAGGGGAAAATGACCAACAGACTGTGAGAGAGGGACAGAGATAGTGACCGACCGACAGAGAGAGAATAGAGACTGAGAGGGAGAGACCGACCGACAGAGAATAGTGATTGACAGACATTGTGAGACATCACTCGTTTACAGTGTTTTAGGAAACATGCGAGAAATGTATTTAGAAAATCGCATGTCACTAGGATGGTGTGAGAGCCGTCCCATGACATCCGATTATTTACACGCTCCCATAGACTTGCATTGGAGAGACTCGCAGTAAAAACTCGCAAAAAAGCAGCATGCTGCGATTTTTTTCTCAGTCCGATTTGGACTGAGAAAAAAAATCGCAGATGAGAGCTGAATCATTCACTAACATGTGTCCGATTCCAATGCGAGATTTTCTCGCATTGCTCTACTGCGAGAAACTCGCAAGTGAGAAGCAGCCCTAAGAAGGGGCTAAAAATTGGAAATCGGTGATTGAAAATTTAGAAAGTTTGGACAACATGTTGTCCATCTTTCTTCACAGAGAGTTTATTTTTCTAAGAACATATAGTTATTACAATTGTCAGAAGGACCAATATCACACTGACAAGGCATAGAAACCGCCTCAGAAAATAATACATACAAATAAGGTAGTGCGTCATAAATTGTGTGCCTGTAGGCTGCTGACAGGATTATTGGTAGGGATCATGGGCTATCAAGAAGTATATAAATGTTACAATGTGAATGCACTTGCTTCATTCAAGGAGTATCCAGCACACTATTACAGATATAATGGCACTTATAGGGCTTAACGTCTCAGCAGATGGTGTTAGGAGAAGGCTCCTCAGAGGCAGAGTCTCTGCTGGTGTCCTTGTTAGCCTGTATGATTCTCCTTCCTGTAAGGTCTGAGCTGCAGGACAGACAGCTTAATGGCACACATATCTTAGCTTATTGCTTAAGTGACTCCCAGAATAGACACGATAACGATGGGCTTAATTGGTCATCACTTCCCCCATGTCTTCCACTATAATTGTTTTGCTGGCAATGTTAAAAGCAAAGTAAGTCCTGACTCTATCACCTATCCATTTCCTGAAATTAAAAGAATGACTCTTTGGAAGCAAGTATCAATTTTTTTATTTTTAAAATGAATGAATTTTTTTTCCATTGAAATATAAAATATAAAATAATAGTTTCTTTATATACCATTGTTGAAGGTAAGAATTGAGTAAACAGAAATACTTAATTCAGCCATTTCATAGACTCAAATATATAGTTTAGTTGATGTAGCCTAACACATATTTATGAATGCTTCTGTTTTTTTACTAACACACACATATACAGTACAGACCAAAAGTTTGGACACACCTTCTCATCTCTAGAACAACTATTAAGAGGAGACTTTGTGCAGCAGGCCTTCATGGTAAAATAGTTGCTAGGAAACCACTGCTAAGGACAGGCAACAAGCAGAAGAGACTTGTTTGGGCTGAAGAACACAAGGAATGGACATTAGTCCAGTGGAAATCTGTGCTTTGGTCTGATGAGTCCAAATTTGACATCTGTGGATCCAACCACCGTGTTTTTGTAGAAAAGGTGAACGGATGGACTCTACATGCCTGGTTCCCACCGTGAAGCATGGAGGAGGAGGTGTGATGGTGTGGGGGTGCTTTGCTGCTTACACTGTTGGGGATTTATTCAAAGTTGAAGGCATACAGAACCAGCATGTTTCCCACAGCATATTGCAGCGGCATGCTATTCCATCCGGTTTGCGTTTAGTTGGACCATCATTTATTTTTCAACAGGACATTGACCCCAAACACACCTCCAGGGTGTGAAAGGGCTATTTGACTAAGAAGGAGAGTGATGGGGTGCGACGCCAGATGACCTGGTCTCCACAGTCACCAGATCTGAACCCAATCGAGATGGTTTGGGGTGAACTGGACTGCAGAGTGAAGGCAAAAGAGCCAACAAGTGCTAAGCATCTCTGGGAACTCCTTCAAGACTGTTGGAAAACCCTTTCTGGTGACTACCTCTTGAAGCTCATCAAGAGAATGCCAAGCGTGTGCAAAGTAGTAATGAAAGCAAAAGGTGGCTACTTTGAAGAACCTAGAATATAAGACATATCTTCAGTTGTTTCAGTTGTTTCAGAATCTTTTAAGTATTTCATTCCACATGTTTTAATTCATAGTTTTGATGCCTTCAATGTGAATCAACAATTTTTAGAGCCATGAAAATAAAGAAACCTCTTTGAATGAGGAGGTGTGTCCAAACTTTTAGTCTGTACTGTATATATATATATATATATATATATATATATATATAATTGCCTTATTCTGTCTGTCTGTCTGTCTATCTGTCTGTCTGTCTGTCTGTCATGCTCCGAAATTGTGTCCTTACGGTGACACAAAGCTGATTGGCCGCTGGGCTCGCCATGGCCCCGCCCCCCCACACAGATTGGCCTCTCGCCCCGGCTCTCTGCAGGCCCCGCCCCCCTCACGCAATGCACGCTCGCTCTGGCCCAACTGACACAGAGCCGCGACTCCCAGGTGAGTACACACACACATCAGATCACACTCACTCTCACACTCACTCTCACACACACCTCACACATCACAACATGCTGGGATATCGCTTGCTTCTACACCGGCTGCGTCAGGATCCCGGCAGCGCCAGACATAACCTTGCGATGCTGGGATCTTGACGGAGGCCGTGAAAGCTGGTAACCATTATACACATCGGGTAACTAAGGTCCCTTAGTTACCCGATGTGTATCATAGTTACCAGTGTACACCGGCTCACACTCACTCTCACACACACCTCACACACACATCACATCGCATCCACACATCAAGGTCCTGCAGCTGCGGAACATACACACACATAACAGCACACACACACACACATACACACACACACAAATCAGATCACACTCACACACACCTCACACATCACATCGCATCCACATACTCACAGCATCCTGGGATATCGCTTGCTTCTCGGCGGCGGTACTGTGCTGTTAGCTTCCAGGACCTGCGGGAGGATCACATGGCCAGAAGCATGTGATACCTCCGGATGTTGTGAGTATAAGCGCGTATGTGCGATATCGTCAGTGTCTGTGTGTGTGAGTGGATGCGATCGGGTGTGTGTGAGTGGATGCGATCGGGTGTGTGTGAGTGGATGCGATCGGGTGTGTGTGAGTGGATGCGATCGGGTGTGTGTGAGTGGATGCGATCGGGTGTGTGTGAGTGGATGCGATCGGGTGTGTGAGTGTCGGCAGAGGAGCACGGCGTGCTGGAGGAGGCTGGGAGCAGAGAGGCTGATCATGGGGAAGGCTGGGAGGAGAGAGGCTGATGCTGGGGGAGGCTGGGAGGGGGAGGCTGGGACGAGGGAGGCTGATGCTGGTGGAGGCTGATGCTTGGGGAGGCTGATGCTGGGGGAGGCTGGAAGGAGAGAGGCTAATGCTGGTGGAGGCTAATGCTGGTGGAGGCTGATGCTTGGGGAGGCTGATGCTGGGGGAGACTGGGAGGGGAAGGCTAATGCTGAGGGAGGCTGGGAGGAAGGAGGCTGGGAGGAGAGAGGCTGATCCTGGGGAAGGCTGGGAACGGGAGGCTGATGCTGAGGGAGGCTGATGCTTGGGGAGGCTGATGCTGGGGGAGACTGGGAGTGGAAGGCTGATGCTGAGGGAGGCTGGGAGGGGGAGGCTGGGAGGAAGGAGGCTGGGAGGAGAGAGGCTGATCCTGGGGAAGGCTGGGAAGGGGAGGCTGATGCTGGGGGAGGCTGGAAGGAGAGAGGCTGATGCTGGTGGAGGCTGATGCATGGGGAGGCTGATGCTGGGGGAGACTGGGAGCGGAAGGCTGATGCTGAGGGAGGCTGGGAGGGGGAGGCTGGGAGGAAGGAGGCTGGGAGGAGAGAGGCTGATCCTGGGGAAGGCTGGGAAGGGGAGGCTGATGCTGAGGGAAGCTGGAAGGAGAGAGGCTGATGCTGGGGGAGGCTGGAAGGAGAGAGGCTGAGGCTGGGAGGAGAGAGGCTGATGCTGGGGAAGGCTGATGCTGAGGGAGGCTGGGAGGGGAAAGCTGATGCTGGGGAAGGCTGGGAGGACGGAGGCTGGGAGGAGAGAGGCTGATCCTGGGGAAGGCTGGGAGAGGGAGGCTGATGCTGGAGGAGGCTGGAAGGAGAGAGGCTGATGCTGGCGGAGGCTGATGCTGGGGGAGGCTGGAAGGAGAGAGGCTGATGCTGGTGGAGGCTGATGCTTGGGGAGGCTGGGAGAGGGAGGCTGATGCTGAGGGAGGCTGGGAGGAGGGAGGCTGGGAGAGGTAGGCTGAGAGAAGAGAGGCTGATGCACACACACACACACACACACACACACACGCGCGCACTGCACAACACACCACACACACACACACACACACACACTGGGAACCACAAACAACTGCCCTACACAGACACCCACACACACAGACAACGCTGCACACACACAACACCCAACACACAAACACCGCGGCACACACAAATATACGCACATACCGCACAACACACACATTGCACAAAACATACCTCCCCCCAAAACACACCACACACACACAAACCGCGCAACACACACACACAACGCTACAGACACACAGCGCTCCACAAACAACGCAACACACGCAACACACATATAACACCGCTCTCACCCCCCGCCACACCCAGACAACACCCAGAACATGTAAAGCGCCTACACAAACACTTGGTAACTACAAACAACAACATCTCTATATATATATATATATATATATATATATATATATATATAACAAAAATCATACATGAACTACACAATACGTAAATTCTAGAATACCCGATGCGTAGAATCGGGCCACCTTCTAGTATATATATATTGTATATTCAGGGATTTTCCTTAATACAAAACACTAGCACATGTAATTAAAAGATGGCACCTGCATCGTGGACAACGCCTAAGATGATAAGGAGATTGAAAACACCCAAAGTTTGGGACAACCAATCCAGTAGAGACTATGCAAGTTGCTACACACCCTGAGCCCGACCTGCGATATTTGATTGGATTATATATTTTGTCTACAACTTTTTCTTATCTAGAACTATAAAGTTTTCTGAAAAATAAACTGAGACGGAATCTCTGGCGTCTGTCATGGAGAAGGTTTATAACTGACTCATAGTCCGGTATTTATTTCTCGAAGTACACACATATCAATATAATCTGAACACAGCAGTCAGACCTTAAGAGACCCATTGTAGTCTCATCTCAACACTATATGTTAAAAAGAAAAGTGATCTACACTGCTAGATCATACAGTGTCACCTGGCTGCCTAAAATAAGGCAAGTTATATTCATAATCAATAATCTGTGGTTTGAAAAATGATCCATTTCTTTCCTAATCACAGTAAAACAGACACATGTATACTGATCTGAGCATAACGTCACTCAAACATTAGCCTTTCTTCAACGGACCAGCCCTAAACCCTAGACCATATCTCCTGCTGCTTCTATTGCAGAAAATATTGGAAATAATTACAAGGATCTAGATCTTTATTATGGTTCTACTCATAGGAAGAGCTTGTAGACCGCAGTTTCAGAAAAGTTAATGGGAAAAATAGAAATTTCATACCTACTGAGCTTTTATTAAGCAATGCAAACTGACCTACCATGCGTTTTTAAAATCCTCGACATGTTAATTTTATTGTCTAGACATACACATATACATAGATATGTCAAAAACTTGAACAAAATGAAGAAAATCTGCAGTTAAAAATGCAAATGAGTTTTTAATGTATTTCCGCAGAGGAAATGCACTAAAATCACTTGAAATGCACACATGATTATGCCAATAGGATTTTATCAATGAGTAAAAGAAAGTTTAAAAAACAAAAGCAGTTTTATTTAAAACATTACATGTCAAAAAAAGCAATAAAAATGATGACAGAAAAGTGATAAAGCATGCAAAATCGCACTCAATGAAAACTGCAATTAGCCTAATTCAGCTATCTGATGGAGAACAGCTCACCTAAACTCACCAAATACTCATTGTGGGAACATAGCATAAAAGGCATATCTAATTTTTAATAGCTTGATCAAAATTGCAAACAGTTTTAATATTTAAAGATAGAAATATGGATTTGGAGCTTCAGTAAATGGGTACGTTGTTAGTTATAATTACATCCCATATACCAGGGGTCGGGAACCTATGGGTCGTGAGCCAGATGTGGCTCTTTTGATGGCTGTGTCTGGCTCGCAGACAAGTCTTTAATAAAAAAATACTGTATTTTCTGGTTTGTAAGATGCACTTTTTTGCCCCAAAACTGTCGGAAAAATTGGGATGGGTCTTACAAACTGAGGGGCAATGGTGGTACAGGGTTGGCGATACTGTGGGTTGGTGGGGGTGTCGCAATGGCGAGCACTATTGATCTGCCGGTGGACTGCGGGCTGCTTTGAATCTCCAGCAGTTGACAAGATCGACTTCAAGAAAATGGTTGCTGAGGCGGCACATGCGCAGATAGAACTCTGCAACCATTTTCTTGAAGTCCATCGCGTCGATCTGCGCATGCACCATGGCCATTTTCTTGAAGTCGATCTAGTCAACTGCGGGAGATTCAAAGCAGCATGACGTCAGATCAACGGCGCCCACAGCAGTATCTCCGACCCTTCGCATACTTGCTCTCTTGAGCCAAAACACCCCTTCTTCCGTGCCCGCAGCATCGCCTACCTGCCTCCTGGGACCTTCTGAGCTGCTCTACCCTGGTGAGTATGGCTCTCATGGAACTACATTTTAAAATATGTGGCGTTCATGGATCTCACAGCTAAAAAGGTCCACGACCCCTGCCATATAGTATAATACTTGTATAGTATAAATTCCACTACTCTACATGATGGACTATTACAATTTATTAAATATTCCATCACATTCTGTATTCTTCAATGACCATTTCTATATTAAAAAAGACTCAAAAATAACACCAAGCCAAATATTAAACCTATTGCAAATACAATATAAACTCTAGTTTCAAGTCTATCATTGGTAACTATACATCTATACATTGCATACAGTATCGATGTCGCAAATAAAAGCTCGTTGTCTTTGCATAGTGCAATCTTTTCTAGAAAAAAAGAAAAAAAAAAACGTGAACACAGTCTGAACTGTTTGATTTATGTGTCTTATTACTGTGTGCAGGTGCTTTACTTGATCACATTTACTACTTTAGGGAATCAAAGAGGAGAGAGAAATGGTTGGGCTATGCACAAAATGGCTAATCTTTAAAATATATTCTAAACCTCACAAAGGGGAATAAGTAAAAATAAGGCCCCATAAACTGTTACACAATTTCCCCTGAGCATAGTATGTGACTTTACAGTACCACTTGGCCACAAGGCAGGGCTTGGGAAGGAAAGCATAGCCATTCAACTATTGCAGCACAGATTTTCCTACAATAGTTTGAGGACTCCATTTGCAGAGTCCCTAAGTGCCAGAACAGCAGAAACCCCCTTAAGTGAACCCATTTTGGAAATTACACAACTCTGGGTGTTCATCCATTCAGACAATTTTGTCTCTAGAAAACACCCACAGAGTGAAACTCAATGAATGTTGCTGAATTAAAAATTGCAAATAAGCCCTTGTAGTGCCTGGTACATTGTAGTACCCATATATTGTGTCCATCTCATGCATCTGGAGAAACACACCCTGTAAATTAAGAAGGCTCTCCTCACTACAACAATGCTAAACATGTGGATGTTAAGTATGGTTTAGGCAGATTGTTGTGCTCAGAAGGGAGCACAACAATCATTTGGATTTGAAAGCAGAAGGGAGCACAACACAACATTTGGATTTGGGAGTGCAGATTTTACTGGATTTCTTTTTTGGGGATCTATAGCATTTTCCAGAGCCTTTGTGCTATTAGTAGCGTGGAAGCCCCCTATATTACCGTCAACAGATGACGGATGTGGTTTGGGACTTATTTTTTGAGGGCTGAGTTGAATGCTATTGGTGGCAATTTGGGTTACAGAACATATTAGATCAGTTCAAATTTATCCTGCTCTCTATGCTGAGCATATTAGGGTTTCCATATACTGTACATCTATAAAATACATGATTCTGGTGAAACTCCCAATGGATCCATTCAATAATGAGGCAGAAGAGTTACTCAGGACTTTGTTTGGCTGCTGTTCATTGGTGTCCTTTTCAAATGTGCACAAAACTCTTGTTGATTGTCATTTTGTGCATGCCTAAAAAGACATGTGAAATGATGGGACAACTGAATCATGTTTTCCAGAGATTTACATGGAAACCTTCATGTAAATGCTCAGTATAGAGAACAGGATAAATGTGAGCTGAGCCTTAAGGCTCCGTTACACGCGTCGATTTATTGTGCGATCGCATGTGCGATCGCACCCGCCCCCATCGTTTGTGTGTCACGGGCAATTTGTTGCCTGTGTCACACAAAGTCGGTCACCTCAGTCACATGTACTTACCTCCCGAACGACCTCGCTGTGGGCGGCAAACATCCTCTTCCTGAAGAGGGAGGGACGTTCGGCGTCACAGCGACGTCACACAGCGGCCGCCCAATAGAAGCGGAGGGGCGGAGATGAGTGGGACATAACATCCCGCCCGCCTCCTTCCTTCCGCATTGCCGGCGGGACGCAGGTAAGCTGTGTTCGTCGTTCCCGAGGTGTCACACGGAGCGATGTGTGCTGTCTCAGGAACGCCGAACAACCTGCATCCAGGAATGTGACCGATATTTTGAAAATGAACGACGTGTCAACGAGCAATGATAAGGTGAGTATTTTTGCTTGTTAACAGTCGCTCGTAGCTGTCATACGCTACGATATTTCAAATGATGCCAGATGTGCGTCACGGAATCCGTGACCCCGACAACATATCGCCCACAGGGCCTTTACTCTTTGGGAGAAAGATTGAACAAATCAACCAGAGGTTTATCCAAGGGAGGCAGGCAGCGAATGTACTCTAAATAAAGTCAGCAGGGTGGCACTGTTGAGCCGCCTGATGTGGCGGGCCAAGGTGTCTCTCCAGGGGCTGCATTTTGCCGTCCTCCATAGAGAATGTCAGCTGCTCTCTGAGTGTACTTGCGTTTTTCAGGCGTAAATACAATCAGCAGAGTAATCAGGTCATCTCATCATGCTGCTGATGTTACATGCCAGCGCAGCAGAGGTGCACAGGGCGTTGGTAGTAAGTGCTTCAGTGGAGCTAAAGGTAGCAAAAATGTATTGTAATGGGGGGTTATTTGAGGACATAGTTTGGGCAGTAAGGGGGGGATAGGTGCTGACACAGAATGTGGTGTGATGGGAAGATGAGCGCTGATACAGAATAGGGAAAAGAAATGGAGGGATGGATACAGACAGTATTGGGAGCGAGAGGGGATGTATGAAGACAAAATATGGTGAGTTAGGGGGGATGGGTGTGGACACAGTATGGTAAGTGAGGAGGGAGAAATTTTAGGACATAGTATGGGGAGCAATGGGGGATGTATGATACAACCGTATGAGAAGGGGATGTATGCATACACAGTATGGAGAGCGAGGCAGATCAGTTGGGTGTTAACACAGTATGAGGAGCAAGGGGGAAGGCAGAAATTTGAGAACAAAGGATGATGTGTGAATAATGGAGGGATGGATGCAGACAAAGTATGGAGCGTGAGAGGGGATGTATGAGGAAATGGTATGAGAGAAAAAAATGTATGCGTACACAGTATGGGGAGCAAGGGGGATGAGCTGGGTGTGGACAAAGTATAGGGAGTGAGGGGGGGAGAAATTTGAGGACACAGGATGAAGAGCAATGGAGGGGTAAATTCAGACACAGTTTGAAGAGTGAGGAGGGGCTTGTATGAGGGAACAGTATCAGAACTTTTAAGATGTGCTCCCCCCACCCTGACGTGCCCCCTGAGGAAGATATAGGAAACGCGCATCAGGGGGGAGGGATACTGGATATCAATACAACTAAAGGTAATTACTATTTATCTACGCCTCTACTCTCAGCTTGCACTTTGGCATCTATTCATAGGATAGTACATGCTAATAGACTATTTATAGTAGAACACATGCTAATTAACTTCTATTGTATAGCACTTGCAATTTAACTATTTACAGTATAAACACAGACTAGTTTACTATGGGCTGATAGTCTCTAGTGTGAGGTGGATACTTATTCATCTGGATATATAATGCTATGCCTGGCAACTTAATTAATTTACTTATATATCTTGTTGCTGTCCAGGTCCCTCCTTTGTGAGGCACCTTTCTGTATTTTAATCTTATTAAATTTTATATATTTTTTTAATAAAAATTATGTTTTATTACTATTTATTGTCTCGTGTTCACCTGGTATTTCCAATCTTGATGTGTATTTTGATTTGATGTACATTTTTTTATTTGCATTAAAGGGGTTGTCTAAGGGTTTGATGAATGTCTGATGAGTGACTGCAGACTTCTGAATTTTCTGAATTTTCCCAGCATATGCACTGCACGCTGTCAGGATTATCTGTTTGGCACAAAACCACACCTAAGTGACTTACATAAATGCGATTACATGTCAACTAGACATGCGTGGCCTCGCTCAATACAAGTGAATTGAGTGAGGTCAGACACGTCTAGTTGGAATATGGCTGAAGTATGCAAATTGCATTCTTACGCTCACATGACCATTCACTCTTGCTGCCAGCATGGGAGAATCTGAAATGTGTGCAGTGCGCGTGCTGTGAGAATTCAGATGTCCACAGTCACCTAGAGTGCCTTCAAAATTTCATCACAAACCTGGACATGCCCTTTAATTATAAAATTAAGCATTGCAGCATGTCTAATCCCAACGGCGTGTAATATACTCACTGTAAAGTTGCAGTCACATCAGCGTATATGAAATAACTAGGGATCAGCGGATGTATCTGACACTATTCTATATCCGACGGCTAATGGGGTATTCGAGACATCCGATAGCCGACAGCTAATTTAAAATCCTCTCCGATACTTTCATTTTCATTTCTCACGTCCTGGCGCCTTTTTCCAGCCAATGAACACATCTGACGTTGCTTGCCCTCACAGTAACTCTGCTGCCATCTTTGTTGTGGTGTTACTGTGATTGGCTCGGCCGCGCAGCGTCATAGGGGCTATATAAGGCAGCCGCCATTTCGTGACCACGCAATCATTCCTGAGCTGGCGGTGAACATACACTGTGGTGTGTGAGGGAGAGCGTTTATACAGCCAACTAATAGTCCTTGTAAGCACTGAAGACAGTGTGCATTAGCTCTTATCAGCTGTGACAATCATAGAACAAGGTTTAGGGAGGGACAGTGCACTGCGTTCTATGAGATAGCGTTCCTGCTAGAAAATCATAAATAGTCCTTGTAAGGACTGAAGAGTGCATTAGCTAGTATCAGCTGTGTAAATCGCAGAAACAGCTATGGGACAGTGTTAGTGCATTGCTTATTAGTTGAGAGCCATTCCTGTTTCAAACCGCCCAAAAAAAAAAAAATCCTCTTATTAGTGGTGCATACAGTCTGTTACTGCAGTGTGTGATATAGGGCTAGGTTACTCACAGGCAGGGAGAGATTCAAAGTTGTCCTGACATCTGCTACTAAACCAGCAATTTCAGCACTGCTACATCCCTTGCCTTAATAATATTTATAGTTATACTAGGAATAGATATTACAACTTGCAAAAAAAAGGTACCAAAATTGTCAAAACAAATGGTTTAGGTGTAGTGTAGTGCCTGATCATCTCAATTCATACCAGCTCAGTTGCGTCTTTGTATTGGTGTAATGCCCTGGCCTAGCCAGGTAGTCACAGACACAACACCATACAACCCCCCTTCCCTGGACAGGGCACACCAGTCACACATTAAATCCTTGTTGCCACCCTCAAGGGTTGATGTCCACACCAGGTAGGGCGGAGCCAGGCAGTTGACCCCGCCTACCAAGGAGTTCACAGGCCTGGAGGAGGAAAAAAACAAAGTAGTCAGTCAAGTTGTAGTCTGTAGAGAGTGAGGAGTGAAACTGTTGGTGTCTGGGTTGGAGCCCAGGCACTTCCAGCAAGATAGGCAGACGGTGGTGGCCGTCTGCAGGAGTTGGTGACGGTCAGTGGAACCATAGGACCGGGGTCGGGCGGTGGCCTGCCGGTACCGAACCGGGGAGCCGATTGGAGCCAAGCACCAGGCAGGGTACTCAGACCCTGACTAGGCTTGAAGCCGTCCTTTAGTCAAATTTACTGATTGCGGTCTGGACCTCAGGGGTTCATTCCCACCAAAGTCCCGATTGAAGGCAACAGCCCAACCGTTCCAGATAAGCGCCACCGCCAAGGGCCAGAGATCCATAGGTCCAGCGTCTTAGGGCAAACGGGCTCCTCCAACACGTATACGCTGGGGAGCAGACTACCAGTGCCCAGGCATTGGAGTCAAGATACAAAACAGAGGTGCAGGGAAATGACAGCCACCATCAACCAATCCAGGGAGAACACTGCAGTCGGCTGCGGGCCCCATCCATCCAGCCGTTTGGTTTACCAGAGACTCTGTCCATCTGTGTCTGAGTGACTACACCTGTGCCATCTGGCACCACGCTGTGCTGCACCGCAACACTGCACCCTGCAAACCCATCCTACAGAACCCTCCCTCCTACCAGGCCCCGGGACCAACAGCCCCTACCCACGGAGGGGTCAACACCTAGCTGCTCCCCACCATCGCTCCCGGGAACTCCGTCACCAGCAGCGGTGGTGCCCACCATCACCACAACCCGTGGGTGGCGTCACGAACTCTATATTTCCCAAAAAAATCCAATTCCCCTTTTCACTCGTGGGCAAGGAGCGCTGCTCCAGCCCCGGGTCCGGCCCACTCGAGCCACTGAGGAGAAGGCAGCGGATCCCAGCGCGATCTCCCCGAGCAGCCCCCGCGACGGGGAAGCTGTCCCCCGCCCCCGACATTGGCTTCATAGCATACATAAACTCCATAGTACCCCACAGCTAAAAAAAATAGTGTAAGTTTAAAAAAAAAAAAAAAATTGCTGTCACAGCCTGTAGTTCTGCCTGAAGCCAAATACCATAATATATAGCATCCTGGTGGTGGCTTCATATCTTACACAACTTAGATAGTGGCCTGCAGCAACTAACACACAATCTGAGTGTTCCCCAATTTTTAGTAATACTTTATTTATTTTTATTACTACTTTATTAATACTTGATTATTATTAATCAAGTAATCAAACCAAAAAAATGGAAAAAAGAGGAGGTAAGGACCGTGGACGAAGTAGTAGTGACAGTGGTGTTCGCCCAAGCAGTGTGATTGAGCCAAAGTAAAAGGTTCCTGCTTTGTCTACCTCTGCCTTCCTATTCCAATTTTCTTAGGCCTTAGGCCTCCTTCACACGTCCGTGTCTCCGGCACGTGTTTGGTTCATTTACTCACGGACCGGAAACACGGGCACACGTAGACCCATTAAAATCAATGGGTCTGCGCTCACGTGCGTATTCTGCCATGGACCGTGTGTACGTGTAGAACATACGTGTGCCCATGTGCTCCACAAATAGACATGTCCGTTTTTCTCCGGCATCACGGGTGTCACACGGAACGCAAATGGGTCACACGGAACACAAATGGACCACACGGATGTGTTCCGTGTGACACGCACCGGAGAAAACACATGTATCTGCGAGAAAAAAAACAAAAAACTTTACTCACCTTCTCCAGCTCTGCTGTCTCTGCCGCTGCTGTCACTTGCTTCTGACCGCCGCTCATTATGCTCATTGCATATTCACTTCACTGCAGCCGGAATCAGCAGCAGCGGGGAGTTGGCAGGAATGGAGACCGAAGATCAGCACCACGGACAGCGAAGCCAGGAACAGGTGAGTAGAAAGTTCCTGTTCTCCATGTGTTACCACGGATAACACACGGAGAACACACGTGTGCCATAAACACGGCTCATGGAGGGCAATATGCACCTTTGACACATCCGTGAAAACGTGCGTGATTTTCACGTATGTGTGAAAGAGGCCTTAGCTTTAGCAGCTAGAACCTGCCAGTACCCACTGGTCAAGTCCTGGGTTGAGAAATACCTACCTTAGCTAAGAGCAGCCAGAGACTCCTCAATATGGGGTAATGTATACATCTTTATGGATAACATTGTTACTTTTACAGTAGTCCACACACATATGGATGCTCCCATCATCATTCTTTTTAACCAAAACCAAAAGGGACAGCCCAGGGAATATAGCTTTCCCTAATCATTTCTGCCTGTTTCATCTCCCATAACATATCTTTTACCTGTTGATAATTTGCAGGGGGAATTGGTCTATATTTTTATTTTGTCAGCAGGTTGGTCCCTATGGGTATGTGGTTTAGATGGAGCTTACTCTACCAAAGTCAATTGAGTGTTTGCTGAATACATTACCATCCTGTTACACCTCGTGGCTCTCTGGTTTCAAGGAATGAGGTAGTCTCCCATTTCTTGTCTGCTACGAGCCCTTCTGTTCAGCAGAGCCGAAGGTCTAGGAGACTGCGCGGTCTGCAGGAGATGCCTGTTCACAGACACAGCAGAAGGGTGACACCTAGTGGTTCTCCCTTTGCAAGGAATGAAGCGGTCTCCCATCCCTTGCCTGCCACGTGCCCTCCTGCTCAGCATCACAGAGGGTCTGAGAGGTTGCACAGTGTGCAAAGGATGGATGCTCAGGGAAGCAGCAGGACTTCCCTTATCTCTGCACATTGTGAAACCGAGGATCCCGCCTTTATGACCCAGAGGCAGGAAGATGAGCATATGCCCCACGTGACGTCTTCTGATTCGCTCACTGATATCACACGGCCCGATGACGAGGCTGGTGATGTGCTGAATCCTGATTGGCCGGGCCAGGACGTCACGAATCCTGATTGCGTCACGTCCGTCTCGCGCCCGCCCTTGGGTGGAGCTACACCTCCTTAAAAGCTCCCCCTGCCATCATGGCGGCGCGCGACCGTCCTTCTATGCTTGGATGTCTGGCAGCGTGCTGCCACGCCACTGCTCAGGCATTACTGTCTTTTGTGGGCTTGGCCCTTGCTGCTTAGGCAGCACCTGGTTTGCAGGCCGTGTCCCTGCCTTGCTGCTCCGGCAGTATCCCCTTCAACAGGCCGTGTTCCTGTCCCAGGTGAGCTCCTCAAGTCTCCACCGGACTCCCCTGGTTATTGAAAGCACACGTGCGTGGGCACCTCTGTGCTATCCTCGTGCCATATTCTCGTGACTTCCACTGGCACACGTGCGTGGGCACCTCTGTGCTTCCCCGTGCAACAGGTACACCGAGCCGTGAGATCCGTGCCATACAATCCTCACGGGTTAGGGCAGACCGGTGTACATAGATCGTCTGTGACATTCCAGACGATCGCTAGCAGCAACCCGCTCACTCTTCACCCACCATAGCAGCGGTCCATTACACCGCACAGTGGACCTTGACCGGCGGAAGCTGTCCATTTCCCATCTTGGCACGCTTCCCCGGGTCCCCCTCGTAACACATACCCTTGTACTTCCCTTAGAACACCATCTTAATCATGCTGGCTTGTAATCTCGGTATTAATGTGCAATTCTTGACAACATTTTTTTAAGGGCACTGGGTCGTCATTGATACAATCGAGAGTTAGTAGTTTGGTGGCACTTACTGCATTGGTGCCCATCCTATATAACCTGACTAAGTAGGAGTAGTGATGAGCGAGTATGCTTGTTACTACTCGGTACTCGCACGAGTATCACTGTACTCGGGCTACTCGGCGGGTACCGAGTAATTTTGCAATACTCGTGCTTTACTCGTGGTCTTCATCCCTGGATGTTGGCGCTCTTTTGAGAGCCAGCCCTCATGCAGGGATTGGCTGGCAGACCACTGCAATGCCACAGCCCTGTTAGTTGTGGAATTGCAGTGATTGGCCGGCCTGCACAGCGTGACCGAGCCTTTATACCGGCCGGCGCGCTGTGCTCTGTACACAGCCATCTCATATTCCCTGCTTTCCACGCCCACAGACGCCTATGATTGGTTGCAGTGAGACACGCCCCCACGCTGAGTGAAAGGTGTCACACTGCACCCAATCACAGCAGCCGGTGGGCGGGTCTATACTGTGCAGTAAAATAAATAAATAAATAATTAAAAAAAACGGCGTGCGGTCCCCCCAATTTTAATACCAGCCAGATAAAGCCATACAGCTGAAGGCTGGTATTCTCAGGATGGGGAGCTCCACGTTATGGGGAGCCCCCCACCCTAACAATATCAGTCAGCAGCTGCCCAGAATTGCCGCATACATTATATGCGACAGTTCTGGGGCTGTACCCGGCTCTTCCCGATTTACCCTAGTGCGTTGGCAAATCGGGGTAATAAGGAGTTAATGGCAGCCCATAGCTGCCACTAAATCCTAGATTAATCATGTCAGGCGTCTCCCCGAGATTCCTTCCATGATTAATCTGTAAATTACAGTTAAAAAACACACACACACGAAAAATCCTTTATTAGAAATAAAAAACACTAACAAAGTCCCTCATTACCAATTTATTAACCCCGACAAACCCTCCATGTCCGGCGTACTCCACGGACTCCGGCGTCGCGTCCAGCTCTGCTGCATGGAAGTGACAGGAGCTGCAGAAGACACCGCCGCTCCGGTCACCTCCACGCAGCTAATGAAGACAGCCGTGCGATCAGCTGAGCTGTCACTGAGGTTACCCGCTGTCACTGGATCCAGTGACGGCGGGTAACCTCAGTGACAGCTCAGCTGATCGCGCTACTCACCTCATTTGCTGCGTGGAAGTGACCGGAGCGGCGGTGTCTTCTGCAGCTCCGGTCACCTCTATGCAGCAGCGCAGGATGCGACGCTGGAGCATCCTGGATTCCGGCGGACATGGAGGGCTTTTTGGGGCTGATTAAAGTGGTGAACCAGGGTATATGTGTGTGTTTTTTATTTCTAATAAAGGATTTTTCGGGTGTGTGTGTTTATTTACTGTAATTTACAGATTAATCATGGAGGGTGTCTCATAGACGCCTGACATGATTAATCTAGGATTTAGTGGCAGCTATGGGCTGCCATTAACTCCTTATTACCCCGATTTGCCAAAGCACCAGGGCAAATCGGGAAGAGCCGGGTACAGCCCCAGAACTGTCGCATATAATGTATGCGGCAATTCTGGGCGGCTGCTGACTGATATTGTTAGGGTGGGGGGCTCCCCATAACGTGGAGCTCCCCATCCTGAGAATACCAGCCTTCAGCCGTATGGCTTTATCTGGCTGGTATTAAAATTGGGGAGACCGCACGCCGTTTTTTTTTAATTATTTAATTATTTATTTCACTGCACAGTATACACACACCGGCTGCTGTGATTGGTTGCAGTGAGACAGCTGTCACTCAGTGTGGGAGCGTGTCTCACTGCAACCAATCATAGGCGCCGAAAAGCAGGAAAGCAGGGAATAGGAGATTGTTTAATGAGCGGCCGGCTTTTTCAAAAGAGGAAAAGCCACCGGAGTTTGAACAGCTGTGCAGCGCCGCGGCAGTGATCGGGGAACGGTAAGTAAGAGAGAGGGGGGGGAACTGACCGACAGACTGTGAGAGGGGGACAGACAAGACAGAGAGAGACAGACCGACGGACTGAGGGAGATAGAATAAAAAAAAAAAATGACCGACATCGCTAGTAAAAAGCACAAAACGTGCGTTTTGGACATCGGAGTGCCACACAAGGTTTTCATGTAAAATCTTTCATGTATTAATCTCAAAAAGTAACATACACCAGCTCTATCTCACTATTGGGTATGTGCCCTTAACATTTCCGCCATGAAAATTCATTTTGGTGTCATTTTGGAAGGTTTTCTGGTGAGTCCGTAAAAATGGCGTAAAACTCGGACAAAATTGTTCACATCTGTGACTTTTGAGTGATAAATGCTTCAAGGGGTCTTCCCCATGCTGTTGCCATGTCATTTGAGCACTCTTCTGAGACTTTTGTGACATTTTTAGGGTTTCTACATGCTGCCGGGGGGTCATTTCACAAAAATACTCGGGTCTCCCATAGGATAACATTGGGCTCGGTGCTCGGGCCGAGTACACGAGTATCTTGGGAGGCTCGGCCTGAGCTTCGAGCACCCGAGCTTTTTAGTACTCGCTCATCACTAAGTAGGAGTACTAGGGAGCAGGCATATCTCATCCTTCCCATAGTTCAACATCTGTACCAGGACTCTTCCCTTGCATATGTTTACTATTTGGTATGCTGCAAGGATTTTGGGCATACTACCATATTCGAATACACTGGCTCAAATAGGAAGTCATAATCTCTACCTCCTAAAGTTACAGCAGTCCTGAACAAAAGGATTGGCTGACTCCTAGGGGTAGAAAAACAGGGTTTGGGTCTTAAGTCTCACACCTCCTATCACTCCACCCGATTGTTCTATCTTCTTATGCTTTACTAGGACCTTGAGGACCCGCTGCAAAGCTTCTCTCTCCCCATATGGGACTGTATGCAACAATATAATTTTATCCCATTGGTGCCCAAGGTCACTGCAGGGGAACCATCACCCTTCTCAACTTCTATGATCACTAATCCCTTGGAAGGCAGTTTAAATCAACCCACTAGAATGTTAACGTACTTATTTCATACCTGAATCACTGGTAAGCCATTACTTGCCAATAAGTGGATCTTATCTTCAGGATCATGGGTGAAATCCTTGGTGGCCCAGTATCTTACATACAAGGGTAAAGGCATAGTTGTTACCTGAAACCCAGTGTCCACCTGGAACATCAAAGGAATGCTGTCTATCAGGACTGGAACCATCGGACGGCTGCAGACATACTTGCACTGTCAGTCTTGTGGATCACCTAGCATTACTCCTGGTGGTTGGTCCGCTGCCCATGGACATACGCAATTAAAGGACACACCGTCTGTAGACAGGTTGGCCGGCTGGATCAAACTTGTCGATGGCCCTTTGGTCCCTACGAGCGTTCTTTCTTTGGGATGGTGGCAGGCTCTTTCGTCGATACCATAGCATATCTTCTGGGCTGAATTAAGCTGTAGAGTCTGTACTGCTTGACACAGCATGGCAACACTTTTTGTTAAGTCATTAACTTGCTTTTGTAATGTTGAGGTAATACTGTCCACCGGAGCTGGTGCAGATGAAATTGTGGACTTCTCGTTCACTGAACTGTAATCAACTGCTTGGTGATAACCAGCGGTCTCGTGTTGAATAGGAGCAATGAGATACCCTCTGCCAAATTGACCGTATTGGCAGGTTCATAAAGGATACGGATAGACCAGTTCATGAATTGTGCAAAATCCATATCAGATTTTGGAAAGACAGCATTCACAGCTGCACGTTAGCTGATTCAGACAGGAGGCCTGTTATGCAATAATCTTTTATCATTTTATCAGCCTTGCGGATGCTTTCAGGATCAGTCGGTTGGATGACCCAGACGACCTCCTGCAGTCCTGCAGATTTAGCGCATAGTCCCTTATACTATCATGAGATCTTTGTTTGCAGCTGAAAAACCTCATTTTAATTTCTGCTATAGTTCAGGTATCAAAGGTATCTCTTAAATAAGTGAGCAGAGCTTCCACAGTTTATTTGGTAGCATTGGGCCAGGACATGGCCTCTGCCTGTGCAACACAAGTGGGCTGACTAATTAGAATAGTAGAAGTGAACAAAGGTGAAAATATAAAAGCGAAATAGAGTGATACCTGATGAAACAGAGGTGAGTGGGATGGATCGAATCCTCACCCGTTATGTGAGATACAGCCACTATGTAGGCATAAAGGCTGCTGCAGATCCACGGGTGTAGAAACAAGGAGCCGAAATATAATAAAGTAGAAAGTGCTTCTTCTGTGCTGCCTGTGTAACCAAACGATGAGTCAGATAAAATTTAACAGGTTTATTTATCTACGCATTTCAAGGCGATCTGGCCTCTTCCTCAGTAAAAACCTCCATAATGCATGCTGCAAACAAGGAGAATAAACAGCCTTTCTTTGCAGGGAAACAGGATACACTGTCCTAGCAAAAGCACAACAATGTTAGTCCAGCACACAAGTCTAAGCATGGAGATGTCAAACAGGAGGACTTCTTACCTCCACAAACAGACAACTAATGAATCCACCTAGACTTTCTTATGTCCACCATCCCGTGCCCTGGGGTGGGTATATGTGAGTAGCCAGTCCCACCAATCTCTCAGACTAAATGTAGTCATGTCCCTCGTCAGCCTTATAAACCCTTTCAGTATTATACATACTAGAGCTAGCTTTCAGGCTTACATCACAGAGGATAACCACCTCTGTAACATACATACCTCCCAACCATCCCGGATACAGCGGGACTATCACGCTTTGCATTGTTTGTCCCGTTGCCACGGGCGGGACGGCCGTCTCCCGGGCTCCGCCCACCCACTCTCTCCCCGCCTCCCTGCGTTTCCCTCCTACCATCCTAACACGTGACGTGGCATAACAGAGAGGAGCGTGTGGCGCCCCTGACCTGGTCAGGCACCACTGAGTACTGCACCCATGCTGGGGACAGTACAATACAGGTAATCCAGAAGGCTGACCGAGGTGTGACTACACAGGCGCATAGTGATCAGGTCTCACACATGTACCTTTGAGAGGACCCCTGGGGATCCCAGGAGGGGGCAAAGCCTTCACCTCCACTGGAATAGTGGAGGGGGTAAAAGCCTCCATCTCCACTCAAGGGGTGTGGTGGAGAGCCTGGTTGCTAGGTGGCGTAGGCAAGAACAGGAGAGGAGGAGCAGTGAGCCGGTTCAGTGTGCAGTTCAGGGGGAGCAGACGTCAGGAGCAGACCCCTGGGGCTGTTGCAGTCTGACAGCGTCCGCGCAGTGGCTACCGACGGGGGAGAACGGTCACCTAGTAGTGCTACCCGAAATCCATCTTCAGCTAAAGAGAGAGCAACGGAGTGGGAAGTAAGGAGACTGCTAGGGAGTTACCAGGCCCAAACGGGTAGTAGGTCCCAGTGCAGGGATAGATCCACCTTTCCTTGACAAACCTGCTTGAGGGGGCACTTCACACCCCCAAGATCACACTACAAAGTCCGCAGCCACGTCGCCACAGTTAGGGCCCATAGTTCACAGGAGGCAAGCAGCCGGAGTGTCCTGGTCCAGGCTACAAGCAAACGGACAAAACGAAGGGGAGAGAGGCTTCAGCAACTTCCCTGGGTGACCCCCATAGGGACTAAAAGTCGGGGTTACCCCAAAACGCAAAGGGCTAAGGAAGGCGAGTCGGTAGTCACCCTCACCAGTCAGCCTGAAGGACACCTGGTTCCAGCCTGGTTCATCCCAGCTACGCCCGGGTTACTCACTCTGCCATCTTCCGTGAGTAAAACCCCTGAAAGACATTCTGCTTGTGTGGAGTTATTCTGCGCCTTGTGGTTCTACACACCTACACAGGGCCCTGGGGCTTGCCTCACTCTCAGGAGGCTATTACAACCGACTGCACCCACCATCAGCCCCAGGCATCCCTTAATCTGCAGTGGCGGTCCCCACTGACCGCAATTCTGAGAGTGGCGTCACGACAAATAGAAGATTTCCTACCTGTGACAAGATCCAGCCGAGTGGAGTCCCTGAAGGTAATGCACCGACACTGCACTTGTGGGGCTTCACATCTGGCGTCACGAACAGGATAAGGACTAGACCTGTTCAGACAGGTGACCATGTGCCTGGGCGGTCCGCTTGAAAAATTGGAAGCGCCGCCATATTGCCACCATGAAAAGCACGCTGAAAAACAACAGCAGCCCGTGCTGGGAGAAGTTACCGCCCACGAAGAGGTGTGGCTACCCAGAGATCCCCTGCAGAGTCCTGACCTCGCAAGTGAAGAGAGCTGAGGCGTTCAGGGACGTCGGGACAGAAAGGGAGCCAGAAGCCTGCTGTTAGAGGAAATGGCGTCTGGATGCAGAGATCCCGAGCCAGGCTCCGCTGCCTGGTGGGCCCGAGAGCTTGCTCAGTGCTGCAACCAACTAGAAACCAGGGTTCTACGGCAGCTCAGCGAGGGACGCAAGGAGCTCCTGGGGATGGCTACGGCGGTACAGGCCTACGAGGAGAGGGCCACGCGACGAGTGCCAGACCGAGCGGCGACGACTCAGACCCCGATGCTGCTACCGATGGGTGAGTCCAGTGTTGCCCCTGCCAGCACGAGTGCCCCGACTCCTGCTGCCACGCCCGTAGTCCCCGAAGAGGCGCCCGCCGCGGCGACGCTGAACCAGGCCGCAGCCACGCCAGGTGCGGCCCGCCCAGCCCAGGCCGCCGCAGCAATGCCCTGCCCGGCCCGCAAAGACCCGGCTGCAACCGCGACCCTCATCCATGCCGCAGGCGTGACGCTGACCCAGGCCGCCGCCTTGCTAGGCCCGGCCCGCCAAGACCCCACCGCAGCAGCGACGCTCATCCACGCCGCAGGCGAGGTGCTGAACCAGGCCGCAGCCACGTCTGGTGCGGCCCGCCAAGCCCAGATCGCTGCAGCGACGCCCAGCCCAGCCTGCACAGATCCCATCGCAGCTGCGACGCCAATCCAGGCCGCCGCAGCGATGCCCTGCCCGGCCCGCCAAGAACCGGTCATAGTAGCGATGCCCGCTAAGACGCCAGCTGCAACAGCGACGCTGATCCAGGCCGCCGCCATGCCAGGCGCGGCCCGCCAAGACCAGGCCGCCGCCATGTCAGGCGCGGCCCGCCAAGACAAGGTTGTATCACCATTTACCCCGGCCTGCCAGGCCAGAGCAGACACCGCTCCCCAGTCCAAGGAGGTCCCTGCTAGGAAGTCTACGCTGGGGGAGGACCCCGAATACCAGAAGCTGAAGGCTGACCTAGAGGCCCAGTTCCCAAAGGAGATGGTGGACCGGTATCTGCTCCCTCCACATACCCCTCAGAAGACTCTAGAGATGTCCACGCCAAAAAGTCCACCGCCCGGGCCAGCTGATGAACACTCATCCCCAGCGCTGCCACCAAAGGAGTGCTCAGAAGAACTAAGGGGGAGAGGAGGCCAGGAAGCTGAGGAGCTGACCCCGGAGCCATCAGCAGTGGATCCATGCCCAGAGCCAGAGATGTTGCCATATTCTCGCTGGGATGAAGAGGAGGATTTGTCCAGCAACCTCACCTGGGAGCCTGCCAGCAGTGAAGCAGCCACCCAGCAGAATCAAGCCCGCAAAACACGGCGCCGCAGTAGAACCAAGTTTCCCCCTGCACCGCAGTCTCCAGAGAATAAAGATGACGTCACGGCCAGAGACCTGGAGGAAAAGCGGTTTCTGAGGAGAGCCAAATCCCAGGTTAGAGGTCCACTTTGTCGTGGTGTAGTTGAAGACTTCAGTTTGAAGAGTGGATATGGGTTTATCGTAGCTCCTGGTATGAAAGAAGGCATTTTTGTCAACAGAAGAGACGTCAGAGCTCATTTGCCCAGAGGACATCCAGGTAGAAATCTGCGAACAGGAGACTCAGTGGAATTTACCATGCACCAGGGAGAAAGAGGCTGGTATGCATTGGATGTTACACCATGTTCCAGAAAGCCTTACAGCAGTCCTGCAAAAGAAACAGACACAGAAGAAGACGGAGATAGAGACAGGAAAGATAAAGAACCCACTGATGAGACCACCACGGACGATGATAGAGATCGAGAAACCAACAGGTGCCGCAGCCCTACAGGCCCAAGCCCTGGTATGGAGGAGTAGAGGAAAGTAAAGTAAGAAGTACAACAAGTTACTGTTTTGACCAGTTTGAAGTTTTTGCAACGTTTACAAGTTTAAGCAATGTGCCCACATAAACTAATGTGAGAAATGAACCTTAAGGCTATGAACTGGCTATAGCCACAAACTCTCGCAGTGTAAATAGTTACACCAGAGGGTACCACCACCAGAGCCAGCCTGTTTAGGGGCCTGGCTCGCCTGCAACCAGGGAGCACGTCCATTATGGGGCCTTGGCTTACCTGCAACCAGAGAGCATGCCTGTTTATGGGGCCTGGCTCTCCACCACAAAGAGGGTACCTGGTCAGCACCAACTGTGGAGGCCGCCTCTACATCCTGCCAGAAGAGGCTGAAGGCGCGGATCCACCAGGCCAGGTATACCCTGAAAACCACCAGACCCTGGAAGCCGCCTCTACATCCTGCCAGAAGTGGCTGAAGGCGCGGCCAACGGGAGAGGAAGATTGGAGGAAAGGTCTGGGGAAGTAGATGGCCCAGACCTGGTTACCAAAAGAAACCGGTGACCTGCCTCCTGAAAGGGTTTAGGGTGGGTTAACGGACTTGTGGGTGGAGGGTGGTGATGTATGGTACCTGGTGGTTTTAAAATGTTTTACCATGTTTTACTGTTTTATGCATTTTAAAATGTTGTCTTGCAGCCCGAGGACGTGCTGGTGATAACTAAGGGGGAATGTGGCGCCCCTGACCTGGTCAGGCACCACTGAGTACTGCACCCATGCTGGGGACAGTACAATACAGGTAATCCAGAAGGCTGACCGAGGTGTGACTACACAGGCGCATAGTGATCAGGTCTCACACATGTACCTTTGAGAGGACCCCTGGGGATCCCAGGAGGGGGCAAAGCCTTCACCTCCACTGGAATAGTGGAGGGGGTAAAAGCCTCCATCTCCACTCAAGGGGTGTGGTGGAGAGCCTGGTTGCTAGGTGGCGTAGGCAAGAACAGGAGAGGAGGAGCAGTGAGCCGGTTCAGTGTGCAGTTCAGGGGGAGCAGACGTCAGGAGCAGACCCCTGGGGCTGTTGCAGTCTGACAGCGTCCGCGCAGTGGCTACCGACGGGGGAGAACGGTCACCTAGTAGTGCTACCCGAAATCCATCTTCAGCTAAAGAGAGAGCAACGGAGTGGGAAGTAAGGAGACTGCTAGGGAGTTACCAGGCCCAAACGGGTAGTAGGTCCCAGTGCAGGGATAGATCCACCTTTCCTTGACAAACCTGCTTGAGGGGGCACTTCACACCCCCAAGATCACACTACAAAGTCCGCAGCCACGTCGCCACAGTTAGGGCCCATAGTTCACAGGAGGCAAGCAGCCGGAGTGTCCTGGTCCAGGCTACAAGCAAACGGACAAAACGAAGGGGAGAGAGGCTTCAGCAACTTCCCTGGGTGACCCCCATAGGGACTAAAAGTCGGGGTTACCCCAAAACGCAAAGGGCTAAGGAAGGCGAGTCGGTAGTCACCCTCACCAGTCAGCCTGAAGGACACCTGGTTCCAGCCTGGTTCATCCCAGCTACGCCCGGGTTACTCACTCTGCTATCTTCCATGAGTAAAACCCCTGAAAGACATTCTGCTTGTGTGGAGTTATTCTGCGCCTTGTGGTTCTACACACCTACACAGGGCCCTGGGGCTTGCCTCACTCTCAGGAGGCTATTACAACCGACTGCACCCACCATCAGCCCCAGGCATCCCTTAATCTGCAGTGGCGGTCCCCACTGACCGCAATTCTGAGAGTGGCGTCACGACAAATAGAAGATTTCCTACCTGTGACAAGATCCAGCCGAGTGGAGTCCCTGAAGGTAATGCACCGACACTGCACTTGTGGGGCTTCACAAGCGCGCTGCACGAAACTAGTCTCTGTCTGCTGCTAAGGTACGTAAACTGAATCTCCCCAGCGCTGATTCCCCTCCCTCCCCCCCCGACCCCCGGCCGGCCGCCTCTCTGTGCGGGCGGACGGCCGCCTGTCTCTGCGGGCGGACGGCCGCCTGTCTCTGCGGACGGCCGCCTGTCTCTGCGAGCGGGCGGCCGCCTCCCTGTGCGGGCGGCCGGCCGCCTCCCTGTGCGGGCGGCCCGCCGCCTCCCTGTGCGGGCGGACGGCCGCCTGTCTCTGCGGGCGGACGGCCGCGTCTCTGTGCGTGCGGCCGGCCGCCTCTCTGTGCGTGCGGCCAGCCGCCTCTCTGTGCGTGCGGCCAGCCGCTTCTCTGTGCGGCCGGCCGCCTCTCTGTTCGAGAGGACGGCCGCCTCTCTGTGCGGGCGGCCGGCCGCCTCTCTGTGCGGGCGGCCGGCCGCCTCTCTGTGCGGGCGGACGGCCGCCTGTCTCTGCGGGCGGACGGCCGCCTCTCTGTGCGGGCGGATGGCCGCCTGTCTCTGCGGGCGGCCGGCCGCCTGTCTCTGCGGGCGGCCGGCCGCCTGTCTCTGCGGGCGGCCAGCCGCCTGTCTCTGCGGGCGGATGGCCGCCTCTCTGTGAGGGCGGACGGCCGCCTGTCTCTGCGGGCGGACGGCCGCCTCTCTGTGCGTGCGGACGGCCGCCTGTCTGTGCGGGCGCCCCCCGCCGCCTGTCTGTGCGGGCGCCCCCCCCGCCGCCTGTCTGTGCGGGCGCCCCCCCCGCCGCCTGTCTGTGCGGGCGCCCCCCCCGCCGCCTGTCTGTGCGGGCGCCCCCCGCCGCCTGTCTGTGAAGGCAGGCGGCCGGCCGCCTATCTGTGAAGGCGGGCGGCCGGCCGCCTGTCTGTGAAGGCGGGCGGCCGGCCGCCTGTCTGTGAAGGCGGGCGGCCGGCCGCCTGTCTGTGAAGGCGGGCGGCCGGCCGCCTGTCTGTGAAGGCGGGCGGCCGGCCGCCTGTCTGTGAAGGCGGGCGGCCGGCCGCCTGTCTGTGAAGGCGGGCGGCCGGCCGCCTGTCTGTGAAGGCGGGCGGCCGGCCGCCTGTCTGTGAAGGCGACCGGCCGGCCGCCTGTCTGTGAAGGCGACCGGCTGCCTCTCTGGTCGGGCCGCCTCTTTGTGCGGTCGGCCCGCGCCTCTATGTGCGGCGGCCCGCCGCCTGTCTGTGCGGGCGACCGGCCGCCTCACTGTGGCTGCCTGCGTCTCCGTGCTGGAGGACGCCGGCTGCCTGCGTCTCCGTGCTGGAGGCCCGCCGGCTGCCTGCGTGTCCATGCTGGAGGCCCGCCGGCTGCCTGCGTGTCCATGGTGGAGGCCCGCCGGCTGCCTGCGTGTCCATGCTGAATGGGTGTGGATGGGGAGTGGATATGGGCGTGACTGTGAAATGGGTGTGGTTAGGGGGCGTGGCCTAAACTTTGTCCCTCTTTTCCTTCTTTAAAAGTTGGGAGGTATGGTAACGTATATCTCCCTTCCATGACATATCCAGCTGTCATCTTACATTATAGAAAGGTGCAGTATTTTCCCCAATCAGTGAGCAGTAACTGTAGATTATCTTCCGGTGCATTATCTTCCCTTCATCAGAACTCAGTAACTGTAGATGGGTACAGCCTTTTACCCTTGTGAGATGTCAGTAAGTTTAGACAGTTACAACAGTTCCCCCAGTCACAGCTTAGTAAGTACAGGCACAACATTTGCTTCGGTGACAGCTCAGTAACTAATCAGGTACACCACTTCCCCTCTACTACGAATAAATAACTATACACAGTTACGGCATTTCCTCCAGTCAGAGCTCAGTATCCATATACAGGAGCATCCTCTCCCCTTGATGAGCTTGGTAACTGTAGGTGGGTGCAGCATTCTCCCTTTGTCAGATCTCAAAATTAATAGACATGTAAAGCATTTACTCATGTCACAGCTCAGTAACTATAGACAGGTACAGCATTTCCCTCAGTTACAGCTCAGTAACTATAGACAGGTACAGCATTTCCCTCAGTTACAGCTCATTAACTATAGACAGGTACAGCATATCCCTCAGTTACAGCTTATTAACTATAGACAGGTACAGCATTTCCCTCAGTTACAGCTCAGTAACTATAGACAGGTACAGCATACGGTGGTGACCGTCTGCAGGAGAGGCTGATCGGAGGTTGCCGAAAGGACCGTGGATGGGTGGTGGCCCCGCGGTACCGGAGCGGTATACGAAGAGAAGCCAGCACCATTGGCTGGGGCCTTTCGGATCCCGGCAAGGCTAGGAGTCGCCGTGAATTTGCCAAATCCGTCAGTGAAGGGGACCTCCTGGGTCTCCCAACAACTAAGTCCCGATTGAAGGCAACAGTCCAACCGTAGGAGAGAGACACCGCCACCGCCAGGGCACCAGTCTCTCAGGGCCAGCGCCTGCGGGCAAAGAGGGGCTCCTCCGGCCCATATCCAAGCCGGGGAGCGGGTTACTGGTGGGAACCCATCGCTACCAACAGTGAACTTAGGTGCAGGAAAAGTGACAGTCACCGTCAACTACCGGGGAAATGCAACAGCAGCCGTCCGTGGGAACCGTCTTTCCAGCCGTGTGTTTGACCGAGAACTGTGTCACCGTCTCAGGCTGAGTGAGTACCACCGTGCCGTGTGACACAGCGCTACCCCCGCGACCCTGCACCTCACCAGGCCCTGCACCGGCCCTGCCATCCCTCATCCCCCCCACCTCATCACTGGGCCCTGGGACAGCCACCCCCCCACCCACGGAGGGGAGAACTAACAACTTTGCTGCTCCCTATCACCGCTCCCGGGATCCCCATATAGAGCAGCGGTGGTGTCCACACAATCACCACAACCGTGGGTGGCGTCACGGACAATATACCCCCCAAACCAATCCCCTTTTCACTCACGGGCGAGGAGCGCCGCTCGAGTTCCCGGGATCCGGCACACCGCTCGAGCCACCGAGCAGCAGAGGCCGC
This sequence comes from Anomaloglossus baeobatrachus, assembly GCF_048569485.1. Taxonomy (NCBI): domain Eukaryota; kingdom Metazoa; phylum Chordata; class Amphibia; order Anura; family Aromobatidae; genus Anomaloglossus; species Anomaloglossus baeobatrachus. Next base: position 457,389,309 of record NC_134354.1, read on the forward strand.
AGCAGCAGCGGCAGCCGGACCAGAGCAGAGGGAGAGGGCAGCGTCCCCTCCTCCGCCCGCGACAACTTGACGTCACGAACAGGATCTTACCGCTCTGCCGTTGGGTAGAGGTGCGCCTTGTTACCGCCGGAGGTGTCTGGCCAGAAAATTTCAGAAGCCGCCATCTTTGGCGCGAAAAGTTCCCGCTCGAGTGTCTTCTCGAGTAGTGGAGGCGCGAAGGCCAAAAGCCCGCCCAGATAGAGGAGGGGCCGGAAAGAGGCTAAGGGGGACTAAATGGCGACTGGTCGCATCTAGCTGCGGCTATAGAAGCAGGGACGCCAGGACCCTGCGGCCATTGACTGGTTCCTGGAAGAGGCCGCTGCTAAAGATGCTGAGTCCGACCGACAACACCGTGGTCCCCGCGCCTGGCCCCGCAGCGTGGGTGGAAGTCCGGACCGTCCAGCTAAGCAGCCGTCTGCAGGTCCGCATGCAGCTCCTCCTGGAGGAGTGGGAGGCCGACATGGCGGAAGTGGTGGCGGCCATACGGAGACGCGAGATGGAGGGAGTCTTGGAAGGGAGGGTAAGTGACCCACGCCCCTGTACCCCTAGTGGGTCGGTCATCGCGGCTGAGGGACCCGGTCCATACCCGCTCGCCCTGCTACCTCCCCCGCTACCCGTGTTGGCTGCTGCTGCCCCGCCACTAGGCCCGCTACCACCACCACCGGTAGCAGTACCCTGCCAATCCGCCCCGGCGGACCGACCTGCAGCAGAAGCTCGTGACCGCCTTGATCCGCTTCAATGGAAGAAGCCGAAGGCTGAGGCCGTCAGCAAAGATGCACCGGAGGCACGGCGGGGATGCAGCTGCCAGGAGGCAGAGCAGGCCATGTCACAGCGGGGTCCCTCATTACTGAAGGTGCCGGTCGTAGCCGACACGGAGGGACTCTGGCTGGGTCCGTCCCCCGCACACACTGAACCGGAGCAAACAGAAAATGCTCCCGGCTGGGAGCGGCGGCAACGGCAGCTGCGCAGGGAGATCGATGCCCGAGAGGGGTGTAGAGCGGATGTGCATGCCCGCATGAATGTGGAGGAAGATCACCCGCAGCGAGCTACCATCGGGGTCCACAGCGGTGCACCATGTGAAGGTGGCACTAGAGCCCCGCGATTGAGGATGGACTGCTAAGCCGGCGGTCCTCCGCCTAAAAGTTGTTCCCGTTGGGACCACAAGTGTATGTGTGTTTAAAAGTTTGAAAAGTTTAAAGAATGAAAAGAAATGAAACCGTGAAAAGTCACCTGATTTGAACCGTGATTGGAACCGGCCGTTGCCGGCATTGTTGTCCCCGTGGGGACCATCCACAGTGTCTTGCATAGGAACTCCTATGAACAGGCCCGTGAACTTGCAGGGCACCCACAAACGTTAAGTGGCATGTAAATAAATATGTTTGTTGCAGCTACCGTTACCGCCTCCGGAGAGGCAGGTTGGAGGGAGGGCCCGCAGTGGAGCAGGCTGGGGCCCAGCCACCACCAGAACCGGTGGCTACCCTCTGGAGGGGAAGGACAGATCCCGCTCGGATGATTTGGTTTAGGACTGGGGTCAAGGGGTGCTGCCTGTTTCTTAGAGGCAGCATCAGGGCCAGGTTACTTGGGTGGGAGAGAGCGGCAGCAGCAACCGTTTGAAATGTTACCGTAACGTTTAAGTACAGTACCTCCTGCTGTGGGATGAAGTTATTATACTTTTTATGTTTTTATCTTTTTTCAGAAAAATAAAACCGGTGTTGGACGGGCAGCCCGCGGACGGTCTGCATTTTGCTAAGGGGGAATGTGACGCCCTGGGCAAGCCAGGGGTCACAGGTCATAACACCACCACATCCTACACCCCGGATAGGTACACCAAAGCTACACCAAAAATCCTTGTTGCCTTCCTCCAGGGGCTGATGTTCACACCAGGGGGTGGGCCAGGCGGTTGGCTCCGCCCACTGAGGAGTTCACAGTCCTGGAGGCGGGAAAACCAGGCAGTCGAGTAGAGAGTTCAGTCGAGTAAAGAGTTGAGTGGAGTTGGAGAAGGAAGTGGTAGAGGAGCAAGTGAGAGAAGTAAAAGTGGAAGAGAAAGTGACAGTTGAGGAAGCCTGAAGTTGGTCCGGGTGTGTGCCCCGGACTGAGACAGCAAGGTCAGCAGACGGCGGTGACCGTCTGCAGGAGAGGCTGATCGGAGGTTGCCGAAAGGACCGTGGACGGGTGGTGGCCCGGCGGTACCGGAGCGGTATACGAAGAGAAGCCAGCACCATTGGCAGGGGCCTTTCGGATCCCGGCAAGGCTAGGAGTCGCCGTGAATTTGCCAAATCTGTCAGTGAAGGGGACCTCCTGGGTCTCCCAACAACTAAGTCCCGATTGAAGGCAACAGTCCAACCGTAGGAGAGAGACACCGCCACCGCCAGGGCACCAGTCTCTCAGGGCCAGCGCCTGCGGGCAAAGAGGGGCTCCTTCGGCCCATATCCAAGCCGGGGAGCGGGTTACCGGTGGGAACGCATCGCTACCAACAGTGAACTTAGGTGCAGGAAAAGTGACAGTCACCGTCAACTACCGGGGAAAAGCAACAGTAGCCGTCTAACTATAGACAGGTACAACATTTCCCTCAGTTACAGCTCAGTAACTATAGACAGGTACAGCATATCCCTCAGTTACAGCTCAGTAACTATAGACAGGTACAGCATTTCCCTCAGTTGCAGATCAGTAACTATAGACAGGTACAGCATTTCCCTCAGTTACAGCTCAGTGACTATAGACAGGTACAGCATTTCCCTCAGTTACAGCTCAGTAACTATAGACAGGTACAGCATTTCCCTCAGTTACAGCTCAGTAACTATAGACAGGTACAGCATTTCCCTCAGTTACAGCTCAGTAACTATACACAGGTACAGCATTTCTCTCAGTTACAGCTCAGTGACTATAGACAGGTACAGCATTTCCCTCAGTTACAGCTCAGTAACTATAGACAGGTACAGCATTTCCCTCAGTTGCAGCTCAGTAACTATAGACAGGTACAGCATTTCCCTCAGTTACAGCTCATTAACTATAGACAGGTACAGCATTTCCCTCAGTTACAGCTCAGTAACTATAGACAGGTACAGCATTTCCCTCAGTTATAGCTCAGTAACTATAGACAGGTACAGCATTTCCCGCAGTTACAGCTCAGTAACTATAGACAAGTACAGCATATCCCTCAGTTACAGCTCAGTAACTATAGACAGGTACAGCATTTCCCTCAGTTACAGCTCAGTAACTATAGACAGGTACAGCATTTCCCTCAGTTACAGCTCAGTAACTATAGACAGGTACAGCATTTCCCTCAGTTACAGCTCAGTAACTATAGACAGGTACAGCATTTCCCTCAGTTACAGCTCAGTAACTATAGACAGGTACAGCATTTCCCTCAGTTACAGCTCAGTGACTATAGACAGGTACAGCATTTCCCTCAGTTACAGCTCAGTAACTATAGACAGGTACAGCATTTCCCTCAGTTACAGCTCAGTAACTATAGACATGTAAAGCATTTACTCATGTCACAGCTCAGTAACTATAGACAGGTACAGCATTTCCCTCAGTTACAGCTCACTAACTATAGACAGGTACAGCATTTCCCTCAGTTACAGCTCACTAACTATAGACAGGTACAGCATTTCCCTCAGTTACAGCTCACTAACTATAGACAGGTACAGCATTTCCCTCAGTTACAGCTCAGTAACTATAGACAGGTACAGCATTTCCCTCAGTTACAGCTCAGTAACTATAGACATGTAAAGCATTTACTCATGTCACAGCTCAGTAACTATAGACAGGTACAGCATTTCCCTCAGTTACAGCTCACTAACTATAGACAGGTACAGCATTTCCCTCAGTTACAGCTCACTAACTATAGACAGGTACAGCATTTCCCTCAGTTACAGCTCACTAACTATAGACAGGTACAGCATTTCCCTCAGTTACAGCTCAGTGACTATAGACAGGTACAGCATTTCCCTCAGTTACAGCTCAGTAACTATAGACAGGTACAGCATATCCCTCAGTTACAGCTCAGTAACTATAGACAGGTACAGCATTTCCCTCAGTTACAGCTCAGTAACTATAGACAGGTACAGCATTTCCCTCAGTTACAGCTCAGTAACTATAGACAGGTACAGCATTTCCCTCAGTTACAGCTCAGTGACTATAGACAAGTACAGCATTTCCCTCAGTTACAGCTCAGTGACTATAGACAGGTACAGCATTTCCCTCAGTTACAGCTCAGTAACTATAGACAGGTACAGCATTTCCCTCAGTTACAGCTCAGTAACTATAGACATGTAAAGCATTTACTCATGTCACAGCTCAGTAACTATAGACAGGTACAGCATTTCCCTCAGTTACAGCTCACTAACTATAGACAGGTACAGCATTTCCCTCAGTTACAGCTCAGTAACTATAGACAGGTACAGCATTTCCTCCAATCAGAGCTCAATAACTACAGATGGGCACAGCATTTCCTCTCCACCAGAGGTTAACCCCTTCAGCCCCAGGGCACTTTCCGTTTTTGCGTTTTTGTTTTTTGCTCCTCTTTCTTCCAAGAGCCGTAACTTTTATATTTTTCCGTCAATCTTGCCATATGAGGGCTTATTTTTTGAGGGACAAGTTGTAATTTTAAATGAAACCATAAGTTTTACCATATGGTGTACTGGAAAGCAGCAAAAAAATTCCAAGTGTGGAAAAATTGCAAAAAAAGTGTGATGGCACAATAGTTTTTGGGATGTTTTATTCACGGTGTTCACTATATGGTAAAACTGATATGCAGGTATGATGCCTAAGGTCGGTGCAAGTTTGTAGACACCAAACATGTATAGATTTACTTGTATCTAAGGGGTTAAAAAAAATTCACAAGTTTGTCCAATAAAAGTGGCGCACGTTTTGCGCCATTTCCGAAACACGTAGCGTTCTTATTTTTTGGGATCTATGGCTCAGTGATGGCTTATTTTTTGCGTCTCGATCTGATGTTTCTAATGGTTGCATTTTTGCGCAGATGCTACGTTTCGATCGCCTGTTATTGCATTTTGCGTAAAACTTGCGGCGACCAAAAAACGTAATTTTGGCGTTTGGAATTTTTTTGCCACTACGCCGTTTACCAATCAGATTAATTGATTTAATATTTTGATAGATCGGGCATTTCTGAATGCGCCGATACCAAATATGTGTATATTTATTTATTTTTTAACCCTTTAATTTTCAATGGGGGGAAAGGGGGGTGATTTGAACTTTTAGGTTTTTTGTTTTTTTTTTACTTTTTTTATTTTATTTTACTAGTCCCCCTAGGGGGCTATAGCGATCAGCAATCCGATTGCTGATCGCTATCTGCTGATCACAGCTATACCGCTGTAAACAGCAGAAATAGTCACTTTCTTTCTTCCTCTGCTCCGTGCCGAGGAAGAGTGAAAGTGAAACTTCATAGCAGCAGGCGTCATCACATGACCCTGTGCTACGATGGCAACCACCGAACGTCACGTGATCACTCAAGTGACGTCCGGAGGGGGCGGCGGTAAGTAAAAAACATGGCCGCGCGCATATAGATCTCGCTGCCAGACTTTGGCAGCGAGATCTAAGGGGTTAATGTTCCGGGTGGAATGCGATTCCACTCGGAACATGTAGGCACACATGTCAGCTGTTGAAAACAGCTGATATGTGTGCCGATCCACGGCGCCTGCCCGCGGCAAGGGGCGGGGCTTACCGGGACACGATCCATGACGGAAAGATCCGTCCATGGTCGTGAAGGGGTTAATTTCAGTAGACAAGTACAGCATTTCCACCAGTTACAGCTCAATAACTGTAGACAGTCAGTAATTCCTTCATTCAAAGCTCATTATCTACATTATCTACACAGGTACATCATCTCCCCTTCATCAGAGCTCAGTTATTATTGACAGGTACAGCATTTCCCCCAGTGACAGGTCAATAACTATAGACAGGTAAAACATTTCCCCTGTTCCAGCTTTTTAACGATAGATGCGTATAGTGTCGCGGGCGGAGGGGACGCGCTCGCCACGCTCGGGTCCGGGGCTTCTGCTGCTGCTGCTGCTCGGTGGCTCGAGCGGTGGGCCGGACCTGGGGACTCGAGCAGCGCTCCTCGCCCGTGAGTGAAAAGGGGTGGTATGTTTAGGGAGATTGTTCGCGACGCCACCCACCAGACGTGGTGATGATGGCACCACCGCTGCTGGTAACGGGGTTCCCGGGAGAGATGGTAAGGTGCAGCTGAGATGTTGTCCCCTCCGTGGGTAGGGGGGTTGGTGTTACCGGGGCCCGGTGATGTAACGGGGAGGCTGGATAGCTGGGGCACAGGGACTGTGCGACGCATTGCCGGATGGCACTGGTGCACTCACTCAGACAATCACTGACAGAGTCTCTGGTAAACCAAAACGGCCGGATGGACGGGTCCCGCAGTCGGCTGCAGTGTTGTTGTTGTACTCTCCCCGGACGGCTGATAGTGGCTGTCTTTCCCTGCACTTTTTAGAATGTTCTGACTCCTGTGGTTGCCCACCGGTAGTCCGCTCCCCGGCGTATAGGTGCCGTAGGAGCCCATTTTGCCCGCAGGCGCTGGCCCTTGGATCTCTAGCCTGTGGCGGTGGCTGTATATCCTCACGGTGTGAGCGGTTGCCTTCTGTCGGGACTTGGTTGTTGGGAAACCCCTGGAGTTCCTGTCACACTCGGATTTGACTATTGACGGCGGCTTCAAGCCTGGTCGGGGTCCGATGGCCCTGCCTGTGTGTGCTTAGCTTCACTCCGCTCCCCGGTTCGGTACCGGCGGGCCAACGCCCAACCCCGGTCCTACGGCTCTGCAGAGTTCCGCTAACTCCTGCAGACAGCCACCACCATCTGCCAACCTTGCTGTCAGTGCCTGGGCTCCTACCCAGGCATACGCAGTTTCTCTGACCTCCTACTTTCACCTCCAAGACTAAACTGTCACTTTTCCCGCCTCCAGGCCTGTGAACTCCTCGGTGGGTGGGGCCAACCGCCTGGCTCCGCCCCACCTGGTGTGGACATCAGACCCTGGAGGGAGGCAACAAGGGTTTTTGATTGACTGTTGTTACTTCTAGGGTGGGAAGTGTGTGCATGTTGTTATGTATGTGACTACCTGGCTAGTCCAGGGCATCACAATAGCATTATCCCAAATGACAGCTCAATAACTATAGACCGTTACAACATTTCCTCCAGTCACAGCACAATAACTTCAGACAGATATAAAAATTTAGATTTGTTGAACACTGGCACTCTAGGTGTGTATGAAAGGAAAAAAGGTACAATGATGTAGGTAGGAATGATTAAAAATTAATGTTTAATTAAAATTCTATAAAAATGTATCCAGTTACAGCTTATTATTAACTATAGACAAGAACGGCATTTTCCTCAGTTACAGCTCAGTGACTATAGACAGATACAGCATTTCCCTCAGTTACAGCTTAGTAACTATAGAGAGGTACAGCATTTCCCTCAGTTACAGCTCAGTAACTACAGACAGGTACAGCATTTCCCTCAGTTACAGCTCAGTAACTATAGACAGGTACAGCATTTTTGGTGCCCTGGACTAGCCAGGTCGTCACACAAACACCCCCACCCCCATCAGACAGGGACACCAGCCAAACAAAAACCCTTGTTGCCTCCCTCCAGTGTCTGATGTCCACACCAGGTGGGGCGGAGCCAAGCGGTTGGCCCCACCCACCGAAGAGTTCACAGGCCTGGAGGTGGGAAAAGTGACAGTTCAGTGTTGAAGTTTGAAGTGAGAGGAGCAAGCACTTGGGTGTCTGGGTTTGTGGCCCAGGCACTGACAGCAAGGTTGGCAGACGGTGGTGGCCATCTGCAGGGGTGGTGAAGCAACGCGGAACCGTAGGACCGGGGTCGGGCGTTGGCCCGCCGGTACCGACCGGGGAGCGAAGTGAAGCCAGCACACACAGGCAGGGCCTTCGGACCCCGACCAGGCTTGGAGCCACCGACAATAGTTAAATCCGAGTGTGACCGGAACCCCAGGGGTTTCCTAACAGCCAAAGTCCCGATAGAAGGCAACCGCCCACACCGTGAGGGTATACAGCTACTGCCTAAGGCTAGAGACCCAAGGGCCAGCGCCTGCGGGCAAACGGGCTCCTCCGGCATCCATCCACCGGGGAGCGGACTACCGTTGGGGATCCATAGTAGTCAACTGAGAACATCAAGGTGCAGGGAAAGACAGCTGCCATCACCTGCCCGGGGAGAGACACTGCAGTCGGCTGCGGGACCTGTCCATTCAGCCGTTTGGTTTACCAGAGACTCTGTCATTGACTGCCTGAGTGAGTACACCAGTGCCATCCGGCACCGCGCCGCGCTGCCCCTTCAACCCTGCATCCCAGCCATCCTGCCTCCCCGTCACCTCACCGGCCCCGGGACCACCGACCCCTACCCACGGAGGGGGAAAACAACATCCCAGCTGCTCCCTACCATCGCTCCCAGGATCTCCGTCACCAGCAGCGGTGGTGCCCATCTTCACCACAACCCGTGGGTGGCATCACGGACTAAATTCCCTCAAACCAACCACCCCTTTCACTCACGGGCGAGGAGCGCTGCTCGAGTCCCTGATCCGGCCCACCGCTCGAGCCACCGAGCAGCCGCAGCAGCGCCGGACCCAAGCGTTAGCGAGCGACCAGCAGCGGCGGCATCCTCCCCGCCCGCGACACATTTCCATTAGTTACAGCTCAGTAACTATAGACATGTACAGCGTTTCCCTTAGTTACAGCTCAGTGACTATAGACAGGTACAGCATTTCTCTCACAGCTCAGTAACTATAGACAGGTACAGCATTTCTCTCACTTACAGCTCAGTAACTATAGACAGGTATGTTAAGCCCTGGCAAAACCAGGTAGTCACACAATAGGCCCCCGCACAACACCATCCCTCACCTAGGTCACATACAGCCGACCTGAAACTCTGGTCACCCCCCTCAGGGCAAGACAGGCAAACCAGTGGGCGGGACCAGGCAGTTAAGAAACGCCCACCTAGGGGTCTAGACAGCCCAGGGCGGGAAAACAGTCAGTCTAAAGCAGATTAAGTTATAGTTTAAGTTGAGAGGAGTGTGGGCTGGAGCTAGGTGTAGCTCCAGCAGAGGAGAAGTTCAAGTTGAATGGTGCCAGGGTCGGAGCCCTCATACCTTGGCTAGGTGGCAGACGGTAGTCTCCGTCAGCAGGAAAGGGGAAGACGGCTTGGCAGATCCGAGGAGGACCGGAGCAGGGTTGGAGCCCACCGGTACCGACACCGGAGACCCGACCGGAAACCGTGCACAGAGGGGGTACCAGGACCCTAAAGCCAGGACCGCAACCAACGGCCTAGCTAATCAACCGATTGAGGGCAGGATTACAGGTCCTATCCCAACCAATGTCCCAAAAGCAGACAACTACCTACAGATAGGGCAACAGCCAGGGCCCATAGATCTGACGGGTCAGTGTCAGCGGCCACGGGTCCTCAGGCATACAGCAAGCCAGGAGCGGACTCCCGTGTTCCACACTGGGAAGTCCAAAAACACAACTACAACTAGTGCAGAGGAAGAGACGGCGACCATCAGCCCGGGTGGGGGACCAGAGTACAACCGGCCACGGCGGCCGGCCACCAGCACTTTGGTTCACCAAAAGACTCATGTGATTCATTTACTTGTGAGTAACCAAACATCCCCTGGTCCGTCCGGGCGCACATGCCCCTGCCACCGCCATACCCTGTACAGAGACACTGGTCCCCGGGGCAACTATCTCTACCCACAAAGGGGTTAAAATCCGGTTGCTATTACATCTCCCCCCGGTATCCAACAACTGCAGCAGTGATGTCCCACTTCACCACACACAGTGGGTGGCGTCACGAACCAATACGGTAAAGGCCGTACAACTACCTCCCCCTTTTCATTCGGCATGTCCGCGTGACCCCCGGGTCTGGAGGATCTCTCGAGCCACGCAGCGGGTCCGGATTCGAGCAGCGCCATCTGCTGGCACGGGGGCGGCACAGGTACAGCATTTACCTCAGTTACAGCTCAGTAACTATAGACAGGTACTTTATTTTCCTCAGTTACAGCTCAGTAAATATAGACAGGTACAGCATTTCCCTCAGTAACTATAGACAGGTACAGCATTTTCCTGTTACAGCTCAGTAACTGTAGACAGCTACAGCATTTCCCTCAGTTACAGCTCAGTAACTATAGACAGGTACAGCATTTCCCTCAGTTACAGCTCAGTAACTATAGACAGGTACAGCATTTTCCTCAGTTACAGCTCAGTAACTATAGACAAGTTCAGTATTTCCCTCAGTTACAGCTCAGTAACTATAGACAGCTACAGCATTTCCCTGAGTTACAGCTCAGTAACTATAGACAGCTACAGCATTTCCCTCAGTTACAGCTCAGTAACTATAGACAGGTACAGCATTTCCCTCAGTTATAGCTTAGTAACTCTAGGCAAATATTGTATTTTCATCAGTTACAGCTCAATAAATATACACAGGTACAACATTTGTGGCGCCCCTGAGGGGCTAGTCGCCACAGGGTACTGCACCTCACTTAATGTGTGGTACCCATCTTAGGTAAGGGGGGGAGGGGTTAACCATCGGTGTCACAACATTTCATCTCACATACAGTCAGGTGCTTCCCACTGGGGAGCTGTCTTGGCGCAGACGGGGGTTGGCCATATAGAGTCATGGGACTTTCTAGTCACTAGGGCAACCGCCAGGGGGCGGGTGTGGCGCCCCTGACTGTCAGGTGCCACAGGGTACTACATACAACCCCAAATTCCTGGAATGACCAGTGCTGGTAACTAACACAACACACACACAAATCCACGCCCTTTCCCCCAGACTGGGTGACAGGCTAGAAATGGACCTGACGGGTGGTCACCTATTGCTTGGAATGCATCCAATCCACTAGTCAGAGACCTGGGAGGAGGAGGGGCTAGTCAATGGAGTAAACGGACAATGGACATCTTGCCAGTTAAATAGTAACCAGACACTAAGTCAGTAAGAAGTTGATGTGCTGACAAAAAAGTGTGAAGTGACTACTGAGTAAAAAGGAGTATGGTTGCCAGGGAGAGTACAGGGAGAGTACTCACTGGACCGAGCACAGACGGGGTATAGAGCCCTAGTTCAGGAAGACGCTTTAGGCTCACCTGATAAAAATCTGCCCGGTGAGGGGACCATCAAGGACCTTACCGACATTAGTGTCCAGGGCACAGCAGCAGAGAGGGAACCTGGGAATGGGGACAGAGGTCCCACCCAAGAGAGGTTCAAGCTGCTTGCCGTATGGGCCAGGACGGAGACAACAGAAGGGGGACCCCAAAAACACTCCAAACCATGGGGACCCACCAACTACTACAAGGTGCATGGCAGTAAAGCTCACCAGTTCACTACACCGGCACTGGAATAAAGGGAATACCGGATTGGTAAAGACCAGCAGAAACTGGGTTGCAGTAACTCCAAACTAGTGAGTAAAACACATGTTATACTGCAGCCACTGTGTTGTCTGAATTCTTCCTACACCTCTGAACCCATAGACTACAACCACCATCATCCTCCCCTGGGGCCTAGCTCTACTTGCGGAGAGTCATCACACCTAAGCTGCCCAATACCACCAGCCCCAGCAGTGAAAGACTTTGCAGTGGCAGCTTTTCCCATATAGCTGCATACCGCAAGTGGCGTCACAAAAAACTCTTTATGTTTATTTTCCCTTGTATAAATCCCCCTTTTAAGCAACCCCCAGGGATACGGAATCGGGCAAAGGCCACCCAGTGAACTATCTGTACCTGTAAATTACAGCCCGGGACCGGGCACCCTAAAGCCCTGGGGTGCGTCACGGGCACCATTGGGGGTAGAGGTAGGCGCAACACACTTATACAGACAGATAAGTCGGGACCATAGTTCTGACAAGACATTCTGGAACTCTTAATTTTCACTATGCCCAGGGCTTGAAATGGGTGCTCAGCCTGGGTTCTTAACTGGTGAGGGGGACATCCTAGGAAAAGGACACTCTCTCTCCCTCGCTCTTCAAACACCGGTGGTGGCCCATTACTTGCTTGGAATTGACTGGAGCCCACGATGGCAGAGACCAGCACCTGGGTGCAGCTTTAAATCAGTGAGTTAAAGAACCTGGAACTGCAGTTGCTGACTCAGATTCTGTTTAGTGATGCCATCGTCCCACGCTCTGGTGCTTCCAAGGGACTGCCAACCTGGAGCCCGCTCCGCCTGTGGGGAGCGATACCATCCCGGCTGCCATGACACCCGCCCCGGTGAGGAATTCTGCAGCGGTGGCTAATCCCTGGTTGCATACCACAGGTGGCGTCACGACAAACTTTCCCAATCACCCCACTTCCCTTCATTTGCTGCAAGTCTCGGGGCAACTGAAAAGGGCAAAGCTACCCATGACATTGCCTGACCCGACCCTCAATGGCTCGGCAATGAGTAGTTTAACCACCTACCCCGTGGGGCGCTGCACATTTACCTCAGTTACAGCTCAGTAACTATAGACAGGTACAGCATTTACCTCATTTACAGCTCAGTAACTATAGGCAAATACAGTATTTTCCTCAATTACAGCTCAGTAACTATAAACAGCTACAGCTTTTCCGTCAGTTGCAGCTCATTGACTATAGACAGGTACAATATTTCCCTCAGTTACAGCTCATTGACTATAGACAGGTACAATATTTCCCTCAGTTACAGCTCAGTAACTATAGACAGGTACAGCAGTTTCCTGCCTCAGATACAGCTCAGTAACTATAGACAAATACAGCATTTCCCTCAGTTACAGCTCAGTAACTATAGACAGGTACAGCATTTCCCTCAGTTACAGCTCAGTGACTATAGACAGGTACAGCATTTCCCTCAGTTACAGCTCAGTGACTATAGACAGGTACAGCATTTCCCTCAGTTACAGCTCAGTAACTATAGGCAGGTACAGCATTTCCCTCAGTTACAGCTCAGTAACTATAGACAGGTACAGCATTTCCCTCAGTTGCAGCTCAGTAACTATAGACAGGTACAGCATATCCCTCAGTTACAGCTCATTAACTATAGACAGGTACAGCATTTCCCTCAGTTACAGCTCAGTAACTATAGACAGGTACAGCATTTCCCTCAGTTGCAGCTCAGTAACTATAGACAGGTACAGCATATCCCTCAGTTACAGCTCATTAACTATAGACAGGTACAGCATTTCCCTCAGTTACAGCTCAGTAACTATAGACAGGTACAGCATATCCCTCAGTTACAGCTCAGTAACTATAGACAGGTACAGCATTTCCCTCAGTTACAGCTCAGTAACTATAGACAGGTACAGCATTTCCCTCAGTTACAGCTCAGTCACTATAGACAGGTACAGCATATCCCTCAGTTACAGCTCAGTAACTATAGACAGGTACAGCATTTCCCTCAATTACAGCTCAGTAACTATAGACAGGTACAGCATTTCCCACAGTTACAGCTCAGTAACTATAGACAGGTACAGCATTTCCCTCAGTTACAGCTCAGTAACTATAGACAGGTACAGCATTTCCCTCAGTTACAGCTCACTAACTATAGACAGGTACAGCATTTCCCTCAGTTACAGCTCAGTAACTATAGACAGGTACAGCATTTCCCTCAGTTACAGCTCAGTAACTATAGACAGGTACAGCATTTCCCTCAATTACAGCTCAGTAACTATAGACAGGTACAGCATTTCCCACAGTTACAGCTCAGTAACTATAGACAGGTACAGCATTTCCCTCAGTTACAGCTCAGTAACTATAGACAGGTACAGCATTTCCCACAGTTACAGCTCAGTAACTATAGACAGGTACAGCATTTCCCACAGTTACAGCTCAGTGACTATAGACAGGTACAGCTTTTTTCCTCCCTCAGTTGGAGTTCAGTAACTAAGGTACCTACATATTTCTTTTTAAAAATTGAATTTAAAGGGAAAGACCTTTGAAAATATCAAGTGGTATATCGAGAACATTAAAAGGCTACCTATCTGCGTTTTGTGCCCGGCACTGTTCTTCACCAGCAGAGAGCTGTCACAGACCACTCCTGCCAGCGATACAATGGCTCCATCAACAGAGCGGGGGCTTCTTTTCCACTCTACTCAGACAGACTGCTTGCTGTTTAACTGAAGGAACCAGCTGTCAATCAGCATGATATTGGCAGTTCCGCCCCGTCTACGAAGCAGAGCACATGAGAAGCCCCCGCTTTGCTGTCATGACGTCAACGGGAGCGGCTAATTTGCCAGCAGAATTGGTCTGTGACTGCTCTGTACCGGTGAAGAATGCCACCGGGTACATAGGCAGGTAGGTAGCAACTACGTCCCTGTTAGTGTTTAGGTACTTTTTTTTTTAAGTCCCAGATATACCCCCTAAGTACTAGTAACTTTTTTCCCACCACATTGATTTTGATAACCTATCTTCCCAGGTTAGGTGATCATTATCAGATCGGTGAGGGTCCGACATCTTACAACAACACTGATCAGCTCTTGTCACCTATAGCTGTGATCAAATGTAAACAGTGTACAGAGAAAAACATTAATCACATTATTTTTTGACTACTGCCTGGTACTGCAGATCAGTTTCTATTCAAATAATCACCATCCATCCCAAATTATAAAAATTAAAATTAACTATTTGTCAAGATTTAACTTGCTGTCATATTACCTTACTGTGAAGTGTTCTACTGTTGAATTTGGTTGCAGGTAAAGCAAGATACTAAGTATCTCTCCAGGACGTAGTGGCCGATCTGGAAGTCTAATAAAAATATTTGTATCCAAATGCTGTTCTTGCATTTGCTCCACCTGCACTGGTTGGTATAAGCTTACACTACCAATCCTTAAAAGTGGATGTTGAGTTGGGCCTTCAGCTCCTCTGCGTGTATTTATATCATTTTGGCAGCTTCCAGTAGAGTCTGGTGTATGTAAAGTGTAGAAAAGTTCTATTTGTTGGCTTTCTCCATTGAGGTCTGCTCCATCAGGGGATGATTTCCGTCTCCCCATAGGAGCTGCTGTCCACTCAATCCAGCTCTGAGGCAGTTCAGCTTGAGCAAGACATGTGGCTAGACTTCCCCGTAGTCGACAGGAAGTCTTGCGCTCGCGCATCTCCTGAAACACATGAAGACGAACACAGGGAAGACGTTCTGTCACTCCAAAATCATCCCAATCTCGTCCAGCTACATAAAAGAGTACCTGTACAAATGGCTGGGTAGCAGGAATTTTTGTACGAATAATGTAAGCTCTTATTTTCCAGTTTACAGTCAATCGATCCGGAACTTCTAGTATACTTGAAGGCTGAAGCAATTCCTTTGGCAAAACTTGTCCAGAGGCAAAAGGTCCCAATGTGACATTCAATACTGGTAATTCCTTTGTTTGAAAAACGACAAAGGGCTCCGATCGTTGCACCAGAGGCATACTTGAATTCCATGTGGGAAGTGGCCCTTCTTCTCGTAAAAAGAAGGCAAGGCGGGTATTGGACAGGCGATAAATCACTGGTAGTATGGCAGATGGAGGAGGCGGAAGGGCTGTAGGATGGATTGTAGGGAGCACTTTACAGGATGCTGAAAAAGAAAAGTTAACAATTAGGAAACGGCATGAAGATATTGAAAAAAGTAATTACATGGCATGGATCTGTATTCTGGAAATATAATCTAAGGAATAACATTACTTTGGATTTTCAATTCATTTTGCACTAAGCATAAGATAACAGTAAACCAGATTCTAATGTGATATTTGCCTCTATACATTGTAGCCATGTAGAAAGTTGAGGTTAGAGTTTTGATATAGAGACATATATACTGTATGTATTGTTACTAGCTTGCTTTAAAGGAATTGTCCGATTAAACAAGTTATCACTTATCCTCAAGAGAGGTGATAACGTGTTGATCTGTCGGCATTCAACTGCTGGGACCTCCACTGATTGCTGTTACAAGATGGCGCAACAGGTTGGAAGCCCAATCACCGCTACATTCATTCTCTATGGAGCTGCTGGAAAGAAAATTATTGTAGCCCTTGGCAGCTCCATCGGGAGTGAATGGAACAGCTGACAAGCATTTAAAGTTGACCAAAAGTACCCATTTTTCTGATCGATGCGGGACCAAGCAGTGATATCGCCTATCCTCCAACCCTTTTGATAGGTATAACTTATTTCAACCAGACAACCCTTTTAAATTCTTTAAGAGACATACAGATAGACAGAGATACGGTAGTCTAGGCACAAATAGCGACAGATAGTGTAGGTATATGTAGTATTAAGTACAGAAGGACACTGCTTATTTTGTCATTGCACTGAATTGCAAAGATGAAGAAAAACTAAAAAATAAGGCAAGCTGAGAAAATCACTGAAGCATCTTTTCAAACAGCTAGAAATGTTCAGAGAGGCGATCACTCAGTGCTCGGTGCACTGATAATTTCTTTAACATTTAGGTCCTGAAATCTAGCATGGGGAGATGTCTACAGCATGCAGAGTGGCCAGGGGGGAGCACTGTGCCTGCGCACTAATAGGGGTTAGAGAGGAATATTTTGCTACTTAGTATTCACACCCAGATTCTTTGCTGAATGCAGTCTCACTACGCATCCAGAACTTGGCCGGAGCTCATCAGGGAGATGGGTGATTGCCAGACGTATGGAGGACAGAGTTGATTTCTTAACCCACTTAGGAAACAAGCAGCCCAAACTCATATCTACATGTTTTATCATTAATGAAATTTCTACACAGATGTTTTTATACTATGGGATTAAAACCAAAGCTTGTTCACCCTGATTCAGTTTACATAACAACATATCAGAAACAGCTGCTTCTGTCATCACCAGTTACGTCACCGTTAAATGTAGAACAACGCAGATTGCCTAATGTGACTAAATATCCAAACAACTGCAGTAAATCTGTGTTCTCTTCCCCACCATGTCAAATTCATAGGAACATGAGATATAAAAAATTGACAGGATTCACAAAACAAAAAGATTATGGACACAAAATAGTGGCTCTGCAATGCCCCCGCCCCTCCCGTTATTGCCTACTTAGATCTGGGAATAAAATGCACAGAAGTAGGGTGTGTGCACAAAATCTTGTCTAGAACCCACCTGAAAAGCACTAAAAGAAGCCAAAAATAATCAATATATACACTGCAATGTCAAACCGAATTCCTGTGTACACGTATAGTCCATATTATTTCACTAATAACCACTTATAACTTCAAAAGCTATGAAGTGGCTTAAACAATTGGCCTAATCATTCTTCAGGCAGCTTTCACTATCTTATATTTGTAGTAATAAAATTAAAAATAATTAAAAAAAAAGCCAGGATAGGTGAACAAGAGAAGTCAAAGATAACGGTTCAGGAAACACACCGATGCAGGTGTGCTGGCCACTAAAAGTACATATACCCTAAAATGGAGAACTGATCAATTTGAGTGGGGTCAAGCACTGTTACATATATGTGCATATTCTTCTATATACATGGATTTGCTGACAGACTGCAATGCAATTGTAGATACCTACGGTATATTGTACACTAGATTTTCCACTACTAGCATAGCACAATTTATGAGAATTTTTATGGACGCCACAGATACAACACAGGCCACCATCAAAGGCACCAACTTTAATATTTATTTCATATGGACTTGTACATAATATTTAACTTTTAAAAATAATGTTTTTTACTTTTAATATTACTGCAACATGATATTGGTGTGTTGAAATTAATCTACCTTGCTGCTAGAAAGCTGGGCCTTTGAACTATTGTCACTGTTAGAAAACAGCTTTTGTAGAACCACTGGTTCCCCTACCAAATCAATGTACACTAACAGCTGTTAGTATACCTGGAAGGAAGACTTGAGAGTCCAGCTACAGCACAATATGCCACCCTCTCCATATTTCATAGAATAGGACCAGTGTGACATTCCGTTGTAAAGACTTTTCATGGCATTGTTCATGTGGTCTCCAGATGGAGACTAGTGGCAGGAATGAAGCAATAGAGGGTGGAATGTAGAATTATTTTCTTTAGTGATGAGTCCTGCTTATGTCTTGGATGGAATGATAGCTGTAGATTGCTCTGGAGACCACTTGGCTAAAATTCATTCAACATACACAAATATACACCAGTGGTATGGCCATTTCTAGAAAGTGTCCTAGAAGCCATTTTTCAACAAAGCACAAGGCTGTATTTTACAGACGCCTATATATGCTACCATGTTCTTCAGCATCTCCAGACTCCCATTGGGAACATGTAAGACAGTGTTTCTCAACTCCAATCCTCAAGACCCACCAACAGATTATGTTTTCAGGTTTTCCTTAATATTAGACAGGGGATAATTCCATCACCTGTATAACATTAAGGAAATCCTGAAAACCTGATTGAGGAAAACCTGAAAACATGATCTGTTGGTGGGTCTTGAGGACTGGAGTTGAGAAACACTGATCTAAGATGTCATTGGTTGGCAATTGCAAAGGGAGCTGCCAACAGTGGATCATCATGATTTACATGCCCAAGTGAATTCAATGTCCATAATTCCATAACTTTTCTTTCTTGTTGCAATCTCAATGTTGAAGAGTACATACGTGTATATGTACATATATTATATATACTCTGAACAAAAATATCAACCCAACACTCTTGTGTTTGCTCCCATTTCTCCTGAGCTGAACACAAAGATCTAAGACTTTTTCTATCTACACAAAAGGCCTTCTCTTAAATATTGTTCACAAGTTTGTCTAAATCTGTATTAGTGAGCACTTCTCCTGCTGAGATAATCCATCCACCTCACAGGTGTGGCATATCAAGATGCTGATTAGACAGCATGATTATTGCACAGGTGTGCCTTAGGCTGGCCAAAATAAATGTCTAAGAGAAAGTCTTAGATCTTAGAGTTCAACTCGTGAAAAGTGGGAGCAAACAGAAAATTGTTGCATTTATACTTTTGTTCAGTGTATATATACAGTGCCTACAAGTAGTATTCAACCCCCTGCAGATTTAGCAGGTTTACACATTCGGAATTAACTTGGCATTGTGACATTTGGACTGTAGATCAGCCTGGAAGTGTGAAATGCACTGCAGCAAAAAAGAATGTTATTTCTTTTTTTATTTTTTTTTTTTAAAATGTGAAAAGTTTATTCAGAGGGTCATTTATTATTCAACCCCTCAAACCACCAGAATTCTGTTTGGTTCCCCTAAAGTATTAAGAAGGATTTCAGGCACAAAGAACAATGAGCTTCACATGTTTGGATTAATTATCTCTTTTTCCAGCCTTTTCTGACTAATTAAGACCCTCCCCAAACTTGTGAACAGCACTCATACTTGGTCAACATGGGAAAGACAAAGGAGCATTCTAAGGCCATCAGAGACAAGATCGTGGACGGTCACAAGGCTGGCAAGGGGTACAAAACCCTTTCCAATGAGTTGGGCCTACCTGTCTCCACTGTTGGGAGCATCATCCGGAAGGCTTATGGAACTACTGTTAGCCTTCCACGGCCTGGACAGCCTTTGAAAGTTTCCACCCGTGCCGAGGCCAGGCTTGTCCGAAGAGTCAAGGCTAACCCAAAAACAACAAGGAAGGAGCTCCGGGAAGATTTCATGGCAGTGGGGACATTGGTTTCAGTCAATACCATAAGTAACGTACTCCACCGCAATGGTCTCAGTTCCAGACGAGCCCGTAAGGTACCTTTACTTTCAAAGCGTCATGTCAAGGCTCGTCTACAGTTTTCTCATGATCACTTGGAGGACTCTGAGACAGACTGGTTCAAGGTTATCTGGTCTGATGAGACCAAGATCGACATCTTTGGTGCCAACCACACACGTGACGTTAGGAGACTGGATGGCACTGCATACGACCCCAAGAATACCATCCCTACAGTCAAGCATGGTGGTGGCAGCATCATGCTGTGGGGCTGTTTCTCAGCCAAGGGGCCTGGCCATCTGGTCCGCATCCATGGGAAGATGGATAGCACGGCCTACCTGGAGATTTTGGCCAAGAACCTCCGCTCCTCCATCAAGGATCTTAAGATGGGTCATCATTTCATCTTCCAACAAGACAACGACCCAAAGCACATGGCCAAGAAAACCAAGGCCTGGTTCAAGAGGGAAAAAATCAAGGTGTTGCAGTGGCCTAGTCAGTCTCCTGACCTTAACCTAATTGAAAACTTGTGGAAGGAGCTCAAGATTAAAGTCCACATGAGACACCCAAAGAACCTAGATAACTTGGAGAAGATCTGCATGGAGGAGTGGGCCAAGATAACTCCAGAGACCTGTGCCGGCCTGATCAGGTCTTATAAAAGACGATTATTAGCTGTAATTGCAAACAAGGGTTATTCCACAAAATATTAAACCTAGGGGTTGAATAATAATTGACCCACACTTTTATGTTGAAAATTTATTAAAATTTAACTGAGCAACATAACATAACTTGTTGGTTTGTAAGATGTATGCATCTGTTAATAAATCCTGCTCTTGTTTGAAGTTTGCAGGCTCTAACTTATTTGCATCTTATCAAACCTGCTAAATCTGCAGGGGGTTGAATACTACTTGTAGGCACTGTATATATGTATATATATATATATATATATATATATATATATTTATATATATATATATATATATATATATATATATATATATCGTGAATTGTACATAATTTCACACAAAACTGGACAAGAAGACATTTTTTCCACTTTCCAAAATTGTGAATAAACAACTTTGTTACAAGCAAGTGATGCTCGTTCAAACTCACTTGTGGCAAGTGACAGGTGTGGGCAATATGACCGTAACACCTGAAACCAGATACAAAGGGGAGACATTGACTCAATTTTTGCATTGTGTGTCTCTGTATGTCACACAAAGCATGGAGGAAAGAAAGAGAAGAAAAGAATTGTCAAGGGTTTGAGAACCAGAATTGTTGAAAATATCATTTTCAACAAATCTTTATTCAAAGCATTTTAAAAACACTAAAAAAAGTTTTTTTAGTGTTTTTAAAATGTTTTGCGTAAATATTTTACTCATCACTCCTTGGAAGATGCCGTTCCTGCACTCCTTAATTTCTACCTTTCTGGTCAACACCTTACCAGAGGATCTGGCACCTAATTCCCATTTCATCGACTGCAACTGCTACATACAGCGTGGTGAGCTTCCCCTTTTTTCTCTTGATTCATCTACCAAGATGATGAAGATTAAATGAATGTGAAGATTTCAGCAAGACAATGATCTCAAACACACAGCCAAGAAATCTCTTAATGGATTTCAGAGAAAGAAAATAAAGTTGCTAGAATGACCCAGTCAATCACCTGACCTGAATCTAATAGATGATTTACGGAAGGAACTAAAGCTCAGAGTTCATAGAAGGAGCCCATGGAACCTTCAGGATTTGAAGAGTGTTTGTGTGGAAGAAAGGGCCAAAATCACACCTGAGCAATGCATGCGACTAATTTCCCCATACAGGTGGCATCTCGAAGCTGTCATCACCAACAAAGGCTTTTGTACAAAGTTTTAAATACATTTCATTAAATGTGCTCAATACTTTGCAATGTGTCATTTCTCATTATTTTACATAACTTATGGATATCTATGGTTTGGATTCATACCTTGTCTGAATTGGATTGATTATTACCGACATCTGGTGAGAAATCCATGTCTATAGCATCTTTAGAAATATATTTACTTAAAGGGTTATTCCCATCACCAACATCCTATTCCAATATGTAGTAGGTGTCATAATAATAATATTAGTAAATACCACCAATTAGAAATGTAGTATAGTTCTGCTGATTCACTATGTTGCTTACCTCATGTGCAAGGCATTGCAGGACCTTCGGTATCCATGGTTACGACCATGCATATAGTGAGTTAGTGAATTGCTGGTGGTCGTAACCATAGCTACCTAAGCTCCTGCAATGCCCTGCACGTTAGGTAAGCGACATAGTGAATCAGCAATTTTAATTTGAGGTGTTTGCTAATATTCTTATTATTATACCTATTGGGGTAGAATCTTGGAGATGGAAATACACCTTTAATTACTATTAACCCACTTTATATATTTGCCCAGTACTATGCAAAAGCTTTATGCAGGTGTGGAAAAAATGCTGAAAATTAAAAATATTTTTAAATATAGAAACATTGATTTTTTTTATCAGTTAACAAAAATACAAAGTGAATAAACAAAAGAAAGAAATTGCAATCAACTCAATATTGATCGCCCTTTGTCTTCAAAACAAGAAATATATCCAGGTGAATTTGTTCACAGTTATTTTACGAACTTGCAGGTAGTTTGCAAAGATGGGCAGATTAAAGCCTGCTTTACACGCTGCAATGTATCTTACAATGTGTCACGTCGTAAGTGATGCACATCAGGCATTGTAAGTTACATTGCAGTGTGTGACAGGTACGTGCGATTGCGATTGAACGGTAAAACGTTCATCGCATACACATCGTACCTGTCTCTGGAATTGCACGTCAGATTGTTCATTGTACCCGGGGTAGCACACCTCACAGCGTGTGACACCCCGGGAACGATGAACAGATTTTACCTGCGTCCTGCGGCTCCCGGCCCACAATGCGGAAGGAAGGAGGTGGGCGGGATGTTTACGTCTCGCTTAGCTCCGCCACTCCACGTCTATTGGCCGGCTGCCGCATGACGTCGTTGTGATGCCGAACGTCCCTCCCACTCCAGGAAGTGGACGTTCGCCGTCCACATCGAGGTCATATGGACGGGTAAGTACGTGTGACGGGGGTTACTCGTATGTGCGCACGTTCAACAAATTGAACATGCTGCACATACGATGGGGGCGTTGCAAATCGCATACGCTATCGTATGGGAAATTGCAACGTGTAAAGCAGGCTTAAGACTAGCCAGGGCCCTAGGCAATATCAAAGACGTGACCCACCAGCCCCAATGTATTATGTGACATGTCACAAGATCCCCTGGATAGATCATGTGATAGACCACATCATTAATGCACAGGTGCGCATCTACAGACACATACTGAGAAAGACAGCATAGCTCACAGCACAAACGTTTGTCCTTTATGTGCAGCGCTATACATAACATAGTGCTACACATAATACAGCAGGGGTGGGAAATTAATTTTCATAAGGGGCTGAAACAAATTGCTGAAAGTAATTCTGCGCAATATTAATATTAACATATTGTAATTACTATTTTATATTATTATTAACTGAATCACGTAAAGCATAACGGTTATTTCATAAATCAATAGTGCACATGAAAATAAGTAACTTTGTAATATTTTTCATCAGACAAATCTGCTTCTTTCTCTGCCAGAATTGATCAGCCATGATCAAAATTCAGAATTCTGAGGTAAAATCTGTATTCTGTGAAGACTACCGCATTACTGAGATTGGAGATGGCAGTTGTTACTGATAAAAATCTATGTAGATAGAGGAATGAGGGGCGGAGCGATACATGTAGCCCCTCCCTCTTCTAGCTCCTCCCTCCTACCATCGTCATAGAATCTCATCAGTAACAACCGCCATCTCCTATCTCAGTAATGCAAAAGGCCTCCCTGAATACAGATTTTACCTCAAAATTGAGAACATTATTAATGACTGATCAGTTCTGACAGAGAAAGAAGCAAATCTGTCAGATAAGATATATTACAAAGTTGCTTACTTTTATGTGTACTATTGATTGTTGAAATAAAAATCTAAATGCCGGTTACGTTTTAATGTTAAGAAGAATTAAGTATGTGGACACACCCCTAATATACAGTATGAACCCCCACACAACCCCCTTATATACAGCATGAGCCCCCACATAGCCTCATATACAGTATGAGCCTTCACACATGCTCCTATATACAATATGAGCCCCACATAAGCTCTTATACAGCATGAGTCCCTACATGACCCCTTATATACAGCACGAGGCCCTACATAGCCTCCTATATACAGTATAAGCCCTCACACATCCTCCTATATACAGTATGAGCTTCACATATCCTCTTATACAGCATGAGCCCCCATAGAGCCTCCTATATACAGTATGAGCCCCCACACAGCCTCCTATATACAGTATGAGCCCCCACACATCCTCCTATATATAGTATGAGCCCCACATAACCTCTTATACAACATGATCCCTCACATAGCCTCCTATATACAGCATGAGGCCCCACACAGCTTCCTATATACATAAAAAACAACCAGAGGAGAAAAAACTCCCAAATCCAGCTCACCGCCTGCCCGTGGAAGTCCTTATGATGGTGCATGGAGATTCTTGAGCCAAGAGAGGTAACCATAAAGATTCAAAGGTCCAGCAGCACATCCATAAAAAATGATGAATTTAGTTATTCCATATATATAATGTTTAAAAGGACAAAAAGACACGTTTCAGGAACAATCCAAGGGTTGTTCCCGAAACCCGTCTTTTTGTCCTTTTATACATTTTATATATGGAATAAATAAATTCATCATTTTTTATGGATGTGCTGCTGGACCTTTGAATTTTTATGGTAGCCTCCTATATACAACATGAGCTCCCACACAGATAAGATCTGTGCAAGACTATATCCACAGAAGATCTGTGCTTAGATTACCAATATGTTTGGATCAACGTCCTTGCCAAGTTCCTTCAAAAACCTCATACAAGTGTGTACCTAGAAGAATTGATGCTAATTTGAAGGCAAAGGTTAGTCACACCAAATGTTGATTTGATTAGATGTCTATTTAGTTCACTCACTTTACATTTTGTAAATTGCTGAAAATAAACTATTAACACTTTTATTTGTGAAAGGATTTTTACTTTGGAGTTCGCCTTACACCCACGTAACACTTTTGCACATTAATATATATATTACACACATATACAGTACAGACCAAAAGTTTGGACACACCTTCTCATCTCTAGAACAACTATTAAGAGGAGACTTTGTGCAACAGGCCTTCATGGTAAAATAGCTGCTAGGAAACCACTGGTAAGGACAGGCAACAAGCAGAAGAGACTTGTTTTGGCTAAAGAACACAAGAAATGGACATTAGACCAGTGGAAATCTGTGCTTTGGTCTGATGAGTCCAAATTTGAGATCTTTGGAAAAAAACACTGTGTATTTGTAGAAAAGATGAATGGATGACTCTACATGCCTGGTTCCCACCGTGAAGCATGGAGGAGAAGGTGTGATTGTGTGGGGGTACTTTGCTGGTGACACAGTTGGGGATTTATTCAAAATTGAAGGCATACTAAACCAGCATGGCTACCACAGCATCTTGCAGCGGCATGCTATTCCATCTGGTTTGCGTTTAGTTGGACCATCATTTATTTTTCAGCAGGACAATGACCCCAAACACACCTCCAGGCTGTGTAAGGGCTATTTGACTAAGAAGGAGAGTGATGGGGTGCTACGCCAGATGACCTGGTCTCCACAGTCACCAGACCTGAACCCAATCGAGATGGTTTGGGGTGATCTGGACCGCAGAGTGAAGGCAAAAGAGCCAACAAGTGCTAAGCATCTCTGGAAACTTCAAGACTTTTGGAAAACTATTTCCGGTGACTACCTCTTGAAGCTCATCAAGAGGTTGCCAAGAGTGTGCAAAGCAGTAATCAAAGCAAAAGATGGCTACTTTGAAGAACCTAGAATATAACACATATTTTCAGTTGTTTCACATTTTTTTAAGTATTTCATTCCATATGTTTTCATTCATAGTTTTGATGTCTTCAATGTGAACCTACAATTTTTAGAATCATGAAAATAAAGAAAACTCTTCGAATGAGAAGGTGTGTCCAAACTTTTGGTCTGTACTGTGTGTATATATATATATATATATATATATATATATATATATACATATATATATATAGTAAGTATATATATATATATATATATATATATATATATATATATATATAATTAAATATATGTTCAGCCGAGTGAGCAAATAGAGGGCAGACAGCACACCTTTGGAGGCTGTTTATTCACCAAAATAATACATTTGTTAATGCTAAAATTCCACATGTCCCTTAACTCACAGCCAAGTTGCAATAATAATAACATACAAAAAGTGTAATATTTATCATTTTTTTAGTGATGGCAAATTTTATACTAAGACAGTGCATTTGTAGGATTGTTCTGCTAGAATTTATTATTATATGATTTCCATTTCATGATGTTTTATTATATATTACTATGTAATATTGTGTACTTATATATAGAATATCTCTCGCCCATAATTAAATTTTGAACTCCAGTGGTTACATGCTGTAAATTAAATACTGGTCCTGATTCTAACTATTCTTCCTTCTGAATAAATTTAATGAAATTTTAGGAAAGTTTAGAAATATCTGGGTAATTACAGGAAAATAAAGTCACTCATCTTGGTGAAGTGACAGATCTCCAATCTGTTTTCCTTTTACATATCCTGGAGCAAAATAATCTCTGTGGAACAATATGAATGCTCGCCTCTCAACTAGTAATGTGTTTACCCCTAGTAGCTTGAAATATCACCACTAGTAAAGCAGTGACATCCAGCAGAAAGCTGGCAGCAAGGTGGTAATGACCTGTGAAAGGGAAGCGTTTGTTCCTGAGTGGCTGTGTAGTGACAGGGTGAAGAACCTTGAAGGGTGCCAGAGGCAAGTTGGTTTGTCGACAGGAGCTAGCGGGATGTTTATCACTGTGGCAGCAACAACATCTACTTTCTGCTATGTCCACTATGATGATTTCCAATTTCATTACATGGCAAATACATTCTAATTGCTGGAACAACTGAAAAAAGCTTAACAGTGACGTTGCGTAAATACATGCAGTTACGCTGCGCTTTGTAGCGCAGCGTAACTGCATGCGTCCTGCGTCCCCTGCACAGTCTATGGAGATTGTGCAGGGGCCGTGCGCACGTGGCGTTTAAGAGCGCAGCGCTTCGGCTACTGCCGAAGCGCTGCGTAAAAAGAAGTGACATGTCACTTCTTTCCTGCGCTTTGCCGGCAGCTCCTGCTCTGTCTATGGCAGGAGCTGCAGGCAGAGCGCATGGAATCGGCGCTCACTACGGACATTTCTGCAGCGATCTAAAGCGCACATGTGCTCTTCAGATCGCTGCAGAAATTTCTGCAGGGCTAGTACGCAAAGTGCGCACATAGCCTAAAGGTCACTACAACTATCATGTTGGCCAGAGACTTGGATGTTTTGGACTTGTAGACAAGAATATGAAAGACTGGAGTCATTAATAATGACAGAATGCAAGCAAAGGAGGAAGAAACCTGATCAAAGGAAGGCGAAAAAAATCATAATTTCGAGGTATGGGATGAAATTAAGACCATGAATTTATGAGTGGTGCAAAGCTGCTAGTAAAGATAAAATGTGGAAATAATACTGTCACTTGTTTAACTGCCTGAAAGTAAGAGGAAAAATCCTAGAAGAACATATAAAATTATTAGAGGATATTTACACAAAGCAGATTTGTATGATTCGTACACCAAAGTACAAATATATCTAAAATGGCCTTTGATACCAAACATTTTAGATCACCTATGGTCCGAAGGCCAAATCACACAGACATGTCTTCTTCTAACCAATGTTAGGGCTGGTTCACACTAAGCGACAGCGACAACAAGGTCGCTGTTACGTCACCATATTCTGTGACGTAACAGCGACCTTGTAAGTCGCTGTTATGATTGCTGCTTAGCTGTCAAACACAGCAGCCGAAGCAGCGATCATAACCGCGAGAGCAGGGAGCCGCGCACACTGCTTAGCGCTGGCTCCTTGCTCTCCTAGGTACAGTACACATCGGGTTAATTAACCCGATGTGTACTGCAGCTACATGTGCAGAGAGCAGGGAGCCGCGCACACTGCTTAGCGCTGGCTCCTTGCTCTCCTAGCTACAGTACACATCGGGTTAATTAACCCGATGTGTACTGCAGCTACATATGCAGAGAGCCGGAGCCGGCAGCACAGGCAGCGTGAGAGCTGCGGAGGCTGGTAACTAAGGTAAATATCGGGTAACCACCTTGGTTACCCGATGTTTACCCTGGTTACAGCTTACCGCAGCTGCCAGATGCCGGCTCCTGCTCCCTGCTCGCATCATTTCGTCGCTCTCTCACTGTCACACACAGTGATCTGTGTGTCACAGCGGGAGAGCGCCTTTGAAGAAAACGAACCAGGGCTGTGTGTAACGAGCAGCGATCTCGCAGCAGGGGCCAGATCGCTGCTCAGTGTCACACACAGCGAGATCCCTAATAAGGTCACTGTTGCGTCACCAAAACCGTGCTGTAGCAGCGATTTCGGTAGCGATCTCGCTATGTGTGAAGCACCCCTTAGTTGATGAAATAACAAGCTGTTAGCCCTAGATTACTCACATTGTGGATTGCACAAGCCTCAGTCATGGATAAGACATGGAGTGCTTGTTCCAGTGCAGCCCACCCCTCTAGTCCCTTAAACAACTGTATTATCTAAATACATGGAGACACCGCACTTCAGTAGGCTCAAAACATGATTCTCTAATGTTATTGGTTTTTGTTTTCACGCCATACAGAGAGCACTGTAATTATGTGATATATGGTGAAAATAGCATTGTTTCAGTTTATATACCTTTTGTCATGTATTGTATACAGAGCTGGAAGGTCCAAGGTGGTATTTCCCAGTGATCTCCCTATTCCTGAAGAAGGGTATATAAGTATTTTCCAAAACATTATTTTTCACATTACACCAAGTATTACAGCGCACTCCATGTAGTGTGAACTTTAGATGTGAGTGGAATTGAATTCAACTCAAATTTTGAAAAAATCAACATTCAACAAAATGCAGGTTTTTAGAAAATTACTTCTGTGTGTATTTAGCATAATAGAAAGTCCCTTCTCAGTTTGAAAGTCCCAGGAGTGAGCAGTGGGGATTAGAAGATGGGATGAGGTACGGACAGTTCACAGTGAGAGCGGAGTGGCTAGAGAAGTGAGTGGTGAGGGAGTTATAAGTATTTTTTTTGACATTTGACATTTATTGTGCTCTGCCTCCTATAAAGCACCTTACAGGCTGATCAAGCGGACCAGTTCTAGTCAGTAGAGCAGTGACCAGCCTATGCATCACCGTCCGTATACGGGCCGCGTTATATGTTACACAGGTATCTCAATTCAATCTCATAATCTCTATAAACCTCAAAAGGTATGTTTATTTGTATAATCAGATATCTTTACAATTCACAATTACTGTATTTTTTGGACTGTAAGACGCATTAGACCATAAGATGCACCTAGGTTTTAGAGATGGAAAATGGGGGAGGAAAGATTTAACCAAAAATGTGGTCATAATGAACTGTTATGGGGAGGTCTGCTGCTTACACTGTTATGGGGTAATGTCCACCAATTCTGTATTAATCCTCTATCCTGGGCTCCTTCCAGGTATATATGTTACCCATCCTAGTACAGTATATATGATCCCCATTTTAGTCCCTTCCTGGTACATATGTCTTTAATTATGGTATCTATGATCCCCATCATGAACCCATCCTAGTATGTACGTCCCTAATCCTGATATATATGTCCCTAATCCTGGTATATATCTCTCACATCTTGGTGTATATGTCCTTAATCCTGGTATACATGTCTCACATCATGGTATATATGTCCCACATCAGGGGACCATCCTGGTATATATGTTTACCATCCTAATATATGTGTCACTAACTCTGGTATATATGATCCCCATCCATGTATATGTGTCCCTCATCAAGAGCCCATCCTGGTATATATGCTACACACATAAAAAAAAAATTAAATGATTTTACTCATCTTCTATCCACACTTGTGATGCATGGCATACTCTTCTGATACTGGAAACTGACTTTGGCGTGTAAGTGACTGGCAGCACATGATATCATTGGCATGCGTCCCCAGGTACATGCTGAAGTCAGCTGCCGACTAATCCTTTAATTAATATTCACCACTCCCCACACCCAAGATTATGAGATTGGGCCACAATGAATATTAATTTTCTATAATAGCAGACACCTGTAATTGCATCAGTCACTGCAGTAAGCCAGCGGCTGTGGCGATCATTGTGTCTGCTATTGAAGAAAATTAATATTCACTGCTCCCTATGGCCATAATCCTGCACACTTCTCAGCACTGGCTTCATTGTGAAGAAGTAGGTGGGATTATTGGCATGGACAACAGTGAATATTTATTCTCTTTAATAGCGGCACACATGTTCACCTTAGCCATTGGCTTCCTGCTGCGGGGACTCCCCTGCTTCCTCTTCTTTTGACCTTTCTACACCACTGCCTTCCCCCACAGTGACCAGGCACATCCGGACTATAAGACGCACCCCCCACTTTCCTCCTAAATTGTGGGGGAAAAGTGCATCTTAGGGTTCTCTCACACTAGTGTATAAAACAGATGAAGGCAATGTGAAAAAATGCATTTCCCTTGGACCAATGTTTGTCAATGAGGCAGAGCAGATCTGTGAGTTTTTCCTCAGCTCAAATCGGACTGAGGAAAAAAATTTCAGCATGCTGCGATTGCACTCGTCTATAGATCACGCTCGTCAATGAAAGTCAATAGGTGCAAGAAAAACTCATACGCCACACGCATGGCAGTGTGGTGTCTATGTGACGTCTATTTTTTACAGATTCATTACCATTCTGTAGCATTAAACACCATAAATTGTCCTGTAAATGACTGTAGAATAATAGCTGCTGAGAAAAAAGTGCATGCTATACGGCTGTCATATGACTTCATGGCAAGAAAAAAAAAATCGCACACTATAGCACTCGCATGAAATATGAAATGCCAAAGAGATCTCACTTGTCCCATTATTCTGGATGAGAATAAGAACATTTTTTTATACCCCAGTGTTAAAGAACCCCTTAGGGATGTGCACATAGTGCATTTTTATAGTGTTTTTTCATGTGTTTTTAGTATAGTTTTGTTACAAAACTGCATGCAAATACTTATGCCAGCAAATTCAATGAGAATCCCAAATTTTTCATATGCTGCTTTTGTCCTGGCAGATTTGGTGCATAAATAAATTTGCAGCATGTCAATTCTTTCAGCATTTTTGCAGTGTTTTTCCCACCCCAGAATGTATAGAAAATGCATGGAAAAAAAACACATCAAAAACGCTGCAAAAACTCACGTTTTTTCTGCTAAGAAATGCAGATTTGGAGCAGAAATTTCTGCAACCAAATATTCAGCGTGCACACAAAGCCTAATAGTCTGGAGAATACAGTATATCATTCTTTTTCTCTTATGGTACTCAGTAACTTATAATAATGCAGTATTTATTCACTTGTATAGCGCCATTAATTTCACAGTGCTTTGCATACATTGGCAATGCTGTTCCCATTGGGGCTCACAATCTAAAGTCCCTATTAGTATGTCTTTAGAGTATGGGAGGAAACCCACGCAAACACGTGGAAAACATATAAACTCCTTGCAGATGTTGTTCTTGGTGGGATTTGACCCCAGGTCCCTAATGCTGCAAGATTGCAGTGCTAACCCCTGAGCCACCATGCCATCCATAACAGGGGTAAACCCACTAGAGCTACAATCAATATTTTGGAAGTTCAACAGAGAACCATTGCTAGTCATTAACAAATAATGGCGAATGATATATTTTTTAATAGAAGCCAAAATTTTTAATTACTAGCAAAACATCACTTAGCCATCTTCTAGCAACTTCACAATCTAAATACCCTACCAGTATGTTTTTGGGGTGTGAGTAAACCGATGCAAACTCCTTGAAGATGTTGCGCTAGGTAGGAATTGAACCGAAGACCACAGCATTGCAAAGCAACAATACAAACTATAGAGCACCATGCTGCACCTAAAATTTCTGTAGTGGATAATATTTAATCATTGTTCTCAAGGTGTCATGTTCCCAAAATTGGAAGCATGATGTTTTGATAAGTGTAGCTACTAGTGTTGAACAAGTAGTTAACTATTCGTACTCACTATGCTTTTAGCGAGTACTGTCTGCTACTCACATATTCGTTACGAGTAGCGGGCACAATGTAAGTCAATGGGAAATACTTGCTAAGTAGCGAGTAACCCAAAAGCCATACTATTCGCTACTCACATGAAAAGTATGGCTTTCGGGTTACTCGTTACTTAGCGAGTATTTCCCATTACCTTACATTGCGCCCACTACTCGTAATGAATATGTGAGTAGCAGACAGTACTCGCTAACAGGATAGCGAGTACGAATAGTTAATTACATGCTCAACCCTAGTAGCTGCATTCCAAGTGAATCAGAGTGTGATCTCTTCTTCAGGCACTGACTGCACCAATTTATCACCCATTGTAACATATAAAGAAACTCCTGGTAATTTCATGAAGAATGAATGTTACAGTACCTTTATGTGGAAGGACATGGCAATTAAATTTTAACATTTACTTTTATTGTTTTGAAGTAATGCTTATCTGAAGTCACTGCACTTGTGAGCTTAATAGTCATGTCACATGAAAACTTTATAGACTATAAAAATAGCTCTTCACTATCCCGGCCACATTTCCAGCTAGGAAGGAAGATGCTACTTTTCTTTTCGCTTAAAGCTTCTTATCCAATTTTCACAAAGGCAAAACAAAGGAAAACTAAATGAACAAAATGAAATTTTGACTTAAGCGAAATGTGTTTGCAATTCATTTCTTTCCATATTCATACATTTTTAAAGACTGGTACTTTTCTCTTCAATTCTTATGATTAAGATTTGACAGGATAAATGACTGAAGTAGTGATAGTTTACATATAAAATCCAGTACTGTTTGGATACTGTGGATTTGAAATAGAGAAACATATATAGGACTCCGGCATGAAGAACGTACGGCAGGTGCTTGTATGACCTCTTTAGTACAAAACCTTTGTACACCACTGTGATTATATTTTTCCTAGAAGAGATATCTTCATACTTATATAGTTCAGTGCAACATGCTATAGTTTCATTCCTATGTATATCGAGAAATGTCCCATGGACTATGAAGACAACCCTATGCAAACATAGCTTCCAACCAACTATTACTTTATTTTCTTGTCTTACTTGGCAAATATGGCTGTTCTTATTCTACTATTTTTGTCTTTTAATCTGATGAACATGATAAAATATGAAATGTAATCTTTCTCTGGCACCTTGAAGTCATGAGCAACAGTGATCTTCTCACCAGTGTTGATGAGATGGTGTGTTGGAGTCAGACACTCTTGATTTACTAAGAGGTGTGCCCCTAATCGAGCATCTTATGAGTGACGTTTCCCACCATGCACCTCACCAGAGATCACATTCCAGTCCCTGACTGGAGTAAGAATTCTGGTGTAAGGAATGCTACTGCTCATTATGAATTAGTCGAGCTACCATATCACACCCTCAATATGCCCCTGTCCTGTCCCAGCACTGCCCATTCTCGGAGAAACTGAAATGAAAACGATTTCAACTTCAACTTGCATAAAAATGTTGCAACATTTCAAAGTAATTTACACTAGAAATTATGGCCAATATGGTTTTCATGTTTTTTATTTCAGAAAGTCTCCATGCTTATGGATGAAAATTTGGAGTTTGTAGTATCAGTAATTGCTATACACTACTCAAAACAATGTAGGGATTTTTGGCTTTCAGTTTGAAATTTACTGTATGTAAAACATAGAATGTTCATGCTCCAGTGATATTTTATCATGAAAATAGGCCATTTAAGATTATGCATGCAATGGGGATTTTTTCATCTTAAAAATGTATTGAAACAAAAGCCAACAGTGGTGGGTCTATCCCCCCAAAAAAGTAAAATTGTCAACTTTTCATGTGGCTTTGAGCATCAATTACAGCTTGACAATGACATCCCACGCTGTTCAGAAGTCAAGTTATAGGTTGCTGAGGCATGGCATGCCACTCTTCTTGAAGGTCAATGAGGTTATGGGGTGTAGAGTTATGAGCCTCTACATGGCGACTCAGCTGTGTTGTTCATGCAGAAGCACAATGACTCTATTAATGATGTTATTCAAGTAGTAGGGTCTTGTCCTTGTACCCTTCACACAGTGTAGGGCAGTTCTATATTGACTGGATACACCTGCCCACACTGTAACACCACCACCACCAAAGGCTCATCTGGTGACAACAGTGGCTGATGCATAGTGCTCTCCTTGATGTCTTCAACATTGTTTCTGGACATTATTGATGCTCAGCGTGAATCAACTTTCATCAGTTAACAGTATTGAGGCCCACTGGTTACTCGTTCAGCAGGATGATGCTGCCTGTGCCTGGTGGTGTGGTCAGGTAATCTTGCAGGTCATCTTGCACGCAGACTAGGCTGATGTTGTTTTAAATGGTCTGACATGACACTTGGGTTCTTCTCACCTCCCTTAAATGTGCCTCTAGTTGTGTGGCATTCATCATCTGGTTCCAAAGAACATTATTCACAATGAAGCGGTCATCAGTGTGGAATGTGGTCAAAGGACTTTCACTTCTATGCCTTACTGTGTCTCTTCCACTCTCTCTGTAGCTCTGTTTGAACCTGCTGATGACACTCTATGACACATTAAGCTCAGTGGCCAGTTAATTTGAGAACATCCAGATTAAAGCCTCGCAATGGTGAGGTAATGTTGATCAATTGGACGATATGTCGTCGGGGTCACGGATTCCGTGACGCACATCCGGCATCGTTAGACATATCATAGCATGTGACAGCTAAGAGCGACTGTGAACGAGCAAAAATACTCACCTTATCGTTGCTCATTGACACGTCGTTTATTTTCAAAATGTCGGTCCTCCTTCTGTGATCCGGTTGTTCGTTGTTCCTGAGGCAGCATACATCGCTCCGTGTGACACTCCGGGAACGACGAGCACAGCTTACCTGCGTCCCGCCGGCAATGCGGAAGGAAGGAGGTGGGCGGGATCTTACGTCCCGCTCATCTACGCCCCTCCGCTTCTATTAGCTGGCCACTGTGTGACGTCGCTGTGACGCCGAACGTCCCTCTCCTTTCAGGAAGAGAATGTTCGCCGCCCACAGCGACGTCGTCCGGGAGGTAAGTGCGTGTGACTGGGGGTTAATGACTTTGTGCGCCATGGGCAACTAATTGCCCCTGATGCACAAACGATGGGGGCGGGTACGATCGCTCATGCGTTCACATGATAGATCGTCCGGTGTGACGTCGGCCTAAGGCGTCGCCTTGGTCTCATGATGTCAAAATGTTAACAGCATGATGAAGAGCACTGTTTAAATGCCAATTTTAATTCAACCATGAAATTTAGGTGCGAGGGCATTTTAGTATCATCCTGAAATTTCACTCGAAAGCCAAATAAGCCTCACATTTTTGTGAGTAGTCTAAGTTATAGCCCAAATCTTTACCATCTAATAGTTGGCGTAGATTTTATTTATTGGGACATGAACAGGTAATGAACAGGTAAAGACAAACCAAATTGATTAAGGGCCACGAGCCTCACATTAAATTTAGGGTATTTCTCCCCAGCAAACTGCTGTTTAGGACTGGTGTATGTAAGATCAGGCTTCAATTGGCCCTAAATGTTTCTTGCCTCTGCACTCTTTCATATGCACATCACATGTGGACCCAGAGAGTCCTAATAAATTTGTACTGCTTGTCTCCTCTTATCTGGACTTGTTAATTGCCAACATTTTTTAATATATTTTCCATTATATCATACAGCAAATGGAGGGACAATATAAGCCCAATGGAGGGAAAATTTGACATATCTGTATGGGTGTAATTTTTTTAGATCTGTAATGCAGACTGCACATTGGCTTAAATGATTTTATTACTAATTATAATTTATTTTTCTTCATACTTTGACACTTTACCAGACCAGAACCCTGTTATAAATCTATCCATCTTTAGTTTAGCAAATTCCTAATGTGCTTAGAATTTAAAATGTAATTATTAAGAAAAAAAATATATGAAATCTGTGTCTCTGGGGCTTTAATATAGCAGTAAACACCAAATGCATGCATACTTCAGTGAATAGTAATAAAGGCTATACAAATCCAAAAGGAACATACTTCATTTATCAGTCCTATTCAAACTTATTGCTATTTTGAGATAGGTTTGAATGAAACTAGCGAGAATATTAAATACTGACTTAGTGCAATCTTATATTGTTGAAATAAATACAATGGAGCTCACAAAGCATGAATTTTTAATGAAAAAATAAAGTATGTAATGGCGTTCAATAAAGACGCTGTTGGCAGCTGCTCACGCTGGAGAGTGAAATGGACACTGAACATGGTTTATATTCAGCTTTAATTCTCAGCAGTAATTACCAAACTCAGCATTACACAATAGGTACAAATACAATATCACAGACTACAGTATGTCGAATTTGTAAACTCTTATGGCTCGTGCTTTAAATTTAATACAATTTCCAAAAACATAGGCCTGATAATATAATAGTACCAGGTCGCATAATATCATGGATCAGGAGTTGTAATAAGTCCTCTACCTCCCCATAATTTAACCGCTACCACTGTAAGAAGGAGCCTTAATAAACCTGGCAATAGGGAATAATGCTTACTACTAATCAGTGTTTAAGGGAATCTATCACGTGAAAAAAGCTATTAACCTGCAGATGTAGAGTTAGTTAGACTATGTGCCCACGGGAGCTCACACCTGCGGATATAGGGTTCCCGCAGCTACTCCCTGGAATCCAGCGAACAGCGAAATATCTGCGGTAAACCTGTGGACATTCCTGCGGATTACCCGTGGAAGTCCCGGCCCTATCTCCATAGTGGAGGGCTGTGGCTTCTGCAGGTAATTCCGCAGAAAGAATTGACATGCAATTACGTGCGGCTGCGAGACAGCCGCAGCATGTTCCGCAGCCGCACGTATCCTCAGCATGGACACAGCACTCCCCATGTCCCATAGGATAAAATAGGGAGTGTCTGTGCATGCTGAAACCTGCGGATTTATCTGGAAAATCCAGAAAATCCACGGATTTTCCACAGATAAATCCGCAGGTTTAATCTCCCATGGGCACATAGCCTAAGGGTGGCTTTACACGCTACGACATCGCTAGCCGGTGCTAGCGATGGCGAGCATGATAGCACCCGCCCCTACCGTTATGCCGATATGTGAAGATCGCTGCCGTAGCGAACATTATCGCTACGGCAGCGTCACACGTACTTACCTGCTCGGCGACGTCGCTGTGACCGGCAAACCGCCTCCTTTCTAAGGGGGCGGTTTGCTCGGCATCACAGCGACGTCACTAAGCAGCCACCCAATCAAAGCGGAGGGGCGGAGATGAGCGGGACGAACATCCCGCCCACCTTCTTCCTTCCTCATTGCTGGCGTGTGGCAGGTAAGGAGAGGTTCCTCGTTCCTGCAGCGTCACACGTAGCGATGTGTGCTGCCGCAGGGACGAGGATCAACTTCGCCCAAGCGACAGCAGTGATAATTGGGAGAGGACCCCCATGTTAATGATCCAAAATAACTCCTAGGAGTCACACACAACGAGATCGCTACAGCGGCCGGATGTGCGTCACAAAATCCGTGACCCCAACGAGATCGCTGTAGTGATCTCGTAGCGTGTAAAGCCCGCTTTAATCTACGGATAATAGCGTTCTGAACCTGTCTGATGCCTGCACTTAGAGCCCCACTACCTGGAGGAAAAGAACTTTATTCCTCCAGGCAGCATTCGGCTTTCAGTTAAAGTGGTGTCGCTGGAGGAGGCTCAGTCATCGCTCTGACTGACACAAGTTCTAATCATGAGCAAGTCAGTGCTGGGAGCATGGTTACCACCGCAGCTCAATACACAGAGCGGTTACTGCACCCGCACTGGTGCTGCCCCTATTAATGAAACCTGAACGCTGCCAGGAGGAATAAAGTTCATTAACCTCCCGGCAGCAGGCTCTAAGTGCTGGCATCAAGCAGGTTCAAAATGCTATTACCCTGCAGATTAACCTTATGTCTGTAGGTTAATAGCGTTTTTTTACCTTTAAGTCATCTTAATCCATCCATGAAACATGACTTAAAAAATATTTTCTTACTACTGTATGTAAGTAAACGATCTATTTTTTTGGTTGTTAGTTTTGCATGGCTTTGGTTTTGCTTTCACTCTACAAATGTGGGTTATACCACTGAGATAATTTATAACATAAAAGAAATTCTTAATTCAAGATATTCTGAAAGCAGACAACCGATTAAAGGTCAATTTTGGCTATTTAATTGTAAAGGGACAGCCCGGACTGCTGCCCTGAAGAGGCTCAAGAGAAGGTAGCATGCCTGAGGATGAGGAGGGATGCTAAGCCTCAGGATCAGTTTAAGGGGTTAATTTCAGTTGCAACTTTTGTGCAGCAAATGTATATGGTGAAGCTATAGAGCCAGGTGGAAATTAGGTTTGGTTAGGGGGTGATGTTTGTAGGGAAGAATATAGGTCAGTGCCCTAGGGCGGGGGGTCATTCCTACCAGGAAAAAGGCCAGAATCATCCACGCCCACCCGCCCTGTTACAGGTTTGGTCAGCTGATGAGGATGGAAGGAGAAGAGCAATCTGTTTTGCAGCAGTGGGCGGAAAGGAGGGGGGTATTTGATGGTAGGGTTTTCACAACAGTGCAAGGGGGGGAACCTAGTGCATGAGCGGGTTACCCCTGGTGGTGCAATTGTTTGGTTAACATGGGTCCTTGTTGAGTTGAGGTCTCAGCGGGACATTGGTTGGGCAACATTCAGCTAGGTGTCCTCGAGCCGGTGTGGTGCTGCTGAGGGCAGGTGATAGAACTGACGTTGCGATCAAGCTCCTCCTTTCAGGTTTCTTTTCCCGATTATGGGTATTAAAGTGTTATTGAATTGTTATTTATAGTTTAATGTTATTGTTTATATTATTTAATAAACGAGGCGCTGTGGACTTTTATATCCAGTTGTCACATAGTCTTTGTGTTTATTTTAGGTAAGGACTCATGAAATGGGGTGTGGGTGGTGGTCGGATGGGCATGGTAAGACCGGTTACATAGACATTCTGGAGTCATGTAGTTTTGTCTTTAACCAAAGCAAGGAGTGGTATATAAAGAAATGACTAATCATTTGGCTAACAATTTTGGCTGGAGAATTCACCCACCTTTTTCCTTTTCCCTTTTCCCCCAAACAAAAAGCCATGAGTGCATC
This sequence comes from Anomaloglossus baeobatrachus, assembly GCF_048569485.1. Classification (NCBI taxonomy): domain Eukaryota; kingdom Metazoa; phylum Chordata; class Amphibia; order Anura; family Aromobatidae; genus Anomaloglossus; species Anomaloglossus baeobatrachus. Next base: position 457,428,320 of record NC_134354.1, read on the forward strand.
CCCTGTAATCCTGATTCCAACTGCATAACAGGTACAGAGGACTACAAGATGATTGTTGTGTAACATATGAAACAGATGTGAAGGAGGTATTCAAACTACACATATCTGATTAATCCCGGCAATGCAGTGGTGTCCCAATAGCCCATAATGAAACTTTACCCTTTCCTCTATGGGTTTCTTCTTCCTCTGTGTAAAGTATGACATATTTCTAGAATCACCAAAAAATAACTTTGTGTTTGTTCCACCTTCATAAGTAAGAAGCTTGTGCACGCAGTGTATTAAATAAATATGCATAGCATTATGGAAATTTAGGTGTCTTGGGAACCTTCACGTACTTTGAAACTTGTCTTTTTAATTAATTCCATGTTACTGACCACATCAGAGCTCCTACGCAAATAAGATGGTATCAGAAACATTGATCCTTATGTCAACATACATGCATAATAGACTGGTAATTCTGTATAAAAGGTTCCTGGAACTTTAGAGATAGGAATTAGAGGCAGCATACTAATAAGTACTATATACTAAAGAGTACTTACAAATTTATTCCTCATCAAAGGTTACAGTAACCTATGCAACAAGGTAAATTTCTATTATAATATCCTGTGTCTGTTACAAACCTACATGAATCCAAATGAGTAAATATTATCAATGGCATTACATGGTAGAACACCTTGGAAGTAAGTATGTGGGCCTTCAAGTTAACGGGAGTGGATGTAAACCTAACCCATGTTTTCTAAATGTACATATACACTGGAAAATATTAGTGTAGACCCTTACATGTAGTTGAGTTGGACATGTTATACCCTAAACTTAGTGGCAGTTCAGAATTGTGGTTCAACACAAGTGCGGTTGAGTTGCCTAACAATTTTATGGAACACCATAGCTGCTTGACAGCATACCCTAGGGAAAAAGCCTATCTGACATGATTCAGCTGGGTAGATTAGCAATGTGTTATCGGAAAATGTTCCGTGGCAGCAGTCAATCCATTCTTATGTTGCCCTGCATTCTTAATCTAATTTGTGAAAATGGATTCAAATTAAGAATTTCTTAAAAGAGATAACCTAAAAAATGAAGTAAAAAAAACAGCTGGACAAATACATTTATATACAGTATGTATAATATACCAATTTTATAAGGGCAGATGCTTAGAACTCAATCCTAATTTTTACATTTGCTCACATGGGAAAAAATGTTTCAACAATTAAGTTTTATTGGTATTGCTCTAACATTACGAGGATATAAAGTATCATTCATTACCTATCATTGAAGCGAAACTTGAATTAATGGCTGCTAATGCATCAAAGGTTAATGCTTTGAAAATACGCAGCATTATTTATAGCATATCCATTGTCTTTGGGCTATGCATTAACTTTTAGTAATTCAGGTCATTTTTGAAATGCTATATCTCTATTGCATGTTTATGTTAATAATTAAGTGATATGATTCTTTCCTTATAGATGATGAATATATTGATCCATACATTTATCCTAAGTAGAACCTTTAGGCCATGTGCACACGCTGCGGATTTACCCGTGGAAGTGCTGCGGATTTCGCTGCGGAAATGCTGCAGAAAATGTTTATAACTAGGGATGATCGAATACCTCAAATATTCGGCTTCGAGAATATTGTCCGAATAGGTGGCCGCTATTTGACTATTCGCAAATATTCGATGCGCAATGTAAGTCTATGAGAAACCCGAATAACAACTATTGGGAAAAATTCGGGCTTCCCATAGACCTACATTGCGCATCGAGTATTTGCATATCGGCGACCTATTCGGAAAATACTCTTGAAGCCAAATAATTGAGGTATTCGATCATCCCTATTTATAACATTTCTACAGTCCTTCTCCAACAAAATCTATGGGGATTAAAAAAAGCTGTGCGCACACTGCGTTTTTTGTCTTTGCGGAATTACCCGCGGAATTTCCGCTGCGGAATTAATGTGCATGTCACTTCTTTTCTGCAGGTCCCTGCGGTTTTGCCATTAATTATTGGTAAAAAAACGCAGGGACCAATCTGTGGCAAAACCGCAGAAATTCCGCACCAAAACCGCACCAAAACGCGACAAAACCGCATGCGGATTTCATTGCGGTTTTGGTGCGGTTTTTTGCTATGGGTGCGGGATTCTTTCACAGGGTCCATTTTTTTCTTAAGAAAAAGTCATTTTCTAGTGCGCACATGGCCTTATACTGTTTCTAGCAGATCACTATATGTTGTTCAAAAGCACATGCCACTATAAGGCTATGTGCGCACTAGAAAATAGACTTTTCTTAAGAAAAATCAGCACCCTCTGGCAGAATACCGCACCCGTGGCAAAAAACACGGTAAAACCGCACCCGCATTTGTGCCACGGTTTGCTGTGGTTTTTCCGCGGGTTGGTCCCTGCAGTGTTTTACCATTATCTATGGCAAATACCACAGGTACCTGCAGAAAAGAAGTGACATGCTTATTCTTTTTGCTGCAGAAATTCTGCAGCAAAACCTGTAGGGGGAAAAAAACACAGTGTGTGCACAGCATTTTTTTTTTTACCATAGGTTTTGCTGGGGAATGACTGCAGAAAGGTTATGAACAAATTCTGCAGCAATTCATGCAGTAAAACCGCGTCAAATCCATGGCAAAAAACACAATGTGCACACAGGGCCTTAAAAATTTAGAACTTGGATTTTTAGGCAGTTTTAAGACTTCAAGATGCCGATTTTTATTTCATATTTCAGGTTCCATATGACAATGTCAGTCTGTAAATCAGGATCACACAGAGACATCTAAGATTAAGTTCCCACAATGAGTCTTTGGTGCGTTCTAATGCAAAAAAACGCAGAATCTTACAGTTGTAACAAAGTGGATAGGATGTATAGAAATGTCCACTGTGTTTTTTTTTTATTCTGTGCAAACTGACCTGCAGTGCGTTTTTGGAATCTGCAATATGTGATTTTATCTTTCTGAGTTTAATGTACTGATTTTCTTCATAGAATTGAGCAAGATGCAAAAAATCAGCAGGTTAAATATACACATACGACAGAAACGCAGTACAAACGGATGTAATACATACATGACCGAATCATTACAGTTTTGTCCAAGCCAAATGCTACAAAATATAAAAAAGCATCTTAATTTAAAACATGATAAGCAAAAAGAAACAAAACTTAAAAAAAATGAAAATAGTATAAAAAACGCACTCAAAAATACTAATAATCTAATTTACTTTATAGGTGCAGAAATATTGCAGAAAATCTGCACATCAAAAAGTCACCAAATATTCATTGTGGGAACGTAGCCTATAGGTGTTAGGTAACATATCAACTAATGCCTTCAAAATTGGACAGTAAAAGTGCAAATTGTTCCTGCAGCTCTGTACTATGCAGTCACAGACACTATGGGAGTAGATTTATTAAAGGGGTTTTCACAAATTTTAGCTGCCAAGGCAAGGTCATCAATATCTTAAGCCTTGAGAAAACCTTTATGACTGGCATGAAACCTGGGTACTATATCAGAGTTAGCCATAAAGTAGTACCTGTGTATGAGGAAGAGTGAGAAAGTTGACAGACAAGAGCTGCTGCCAAAAAAAAGTGTTCCAAGGGGCAGCTGCAATGTAAAGGAGACAGAATCATTGTATGTATCTGAAGAAAGTTCTGCTGAGGTGTTTGCCAGCAGACTGTCACAAGCATGTGCAATGTGTAACTAATATTTGCATTTTCACTAGTAGGCTATGTGCGCACGTTGCGTACAGTCACTGCAGAAATTTCTGCAGCGATCTGAAGAGCACACGTGCGCTTCAAATCGCTGCAGAAAATGTCCGTATTGAAAAAAAAAAAGCCGATTCCATGCGCTCTGCCTGCAGCTCCTGCCATAGACAGAGCAGATGCTGCCGGCAAAGCGCACGGAAGAAGTGACATGTCACTTCTTAGAACGCGCGCTCCAGGCAGCAGCCGAAGCGCTGCGCTCTAAGACGCCACGTGCGCACGGCCCCTGCATAATCTCCATAGACTGTGCAGGGGACGCAGGACGCATGCAGTTACGCTGCGCTACAAAGCGCAGCGTAAATGCATGTAATTACGCAACGTGCGCATATAGCCTAATATTGCTGGATACAAACCATCTACCTCTGTTCAAGACTTTTACTTCTTAAAGAGACTTTGTAGCCATCAATTTTGTTTCCTCCCCATCAGTAAAATCAATTTTGTTTACTGATAGTATCCATCATAATCTTGCCATTCCCTGAGTGGAAAAACCACTCTAATCAATGAGGAACATGGCATCAATACTATTTAAAGGGGCACAGTAAACTATCTGACACACCTCTTATAGGCTATGGGGACTTGAGGGGCTGTGCTCTGTGAAGAGCTATTAGGAAACAAGGAGCCCATAAACTGTTCTTGTACAAAAAACGCTTGCACACCCTTGGTTTCTTATTTAGTTTTTCTAGTTCAATTTTTTTAGCAAGTTTTCTGAATATCAGAATGCACAACAATGTTACATAACTTAAAAATTGCATTAGAAGATCACAACATTAGACTCATACATGATTGGATTCAGTACAAATCTGACAGTCAAAAATTAGAGCATGCTCCATCAGATATTATATTATAGCATTATTCTCCCTGAGAGAACCTCATTTTGTTCCGTATGAAATCTGAGACATAAAAATGTACACTGTGTCCCCAATTCATAATTTCCATATTTTTAAGTCACTTTCCTTTAATGTCTCATGGTATTCGTTGCTGCTGTTGACACCAAATTCTTTAAAATGGTTGATATGATTTGTGAATTTTGCACAAAGTCACAGTTGCCCTTTTTTCTGCATGGAACTGTTTTTACAACTTCTTGACACCAAAAATTACACATTTTCAAGGTGGAGCAAAATTGCACCAAGACACTTGGACATTCAAAAATACACTGGGGCACTGGAGCAGTTGCACAAAATGTAGCGACTTTTTAAAAAGTCACAATTGATGAATCAAGTGAAAACATCTGGAATCACTAAACTCCGCCAAAAGAGCAGAAAACAAATAAAACAATAACATTAATCATAAAAGGCACAACTGGAATAGTGAATGGTTTGCAAGCAAAAAAAAAGTTGCAAATACAAAAAACTAGGCAAAAAAAGTGCAAAGCCAACAATGAATCGGGGCCTATGATACCATAAAACAATTCACCTAAGTACATAAGACCTAAAACTAAAAATATTCTACAAAACTGGTTGCTAATGACAAGGACTTCAGATAGACAAAGTATTTCTGCTCATTTAAAGGGAATCTGTCACCAGGTTTTTGCCACCTAATCTGAGAGCAGCATAACATAAGAGCAGAGATCCTGATGTGTCACTTACTGGGCTGCTTAGTGTAGTTTTGATAAAATCACTGTTTAATCAGCAGTAGATTATTATTAGAGGACTACTTGGTGTGCTGCCAGGTAGTCCAGCATACTCATGAGCTCTGTATAAGGCCTAAGCCACACGGCGAGAAAAACGGTGTGAGTGGAGTGCAATAAAACATCACATTCCACTCGGACCAATATTAGCCTGTGTGTCGGCGCACATGAGCGATTATTTTCTCAGCCCTAATCGAACCAAGAAAACAATCACAGCATGCGGCGAGTGTAATGCGAGACTCTTTCTCTCGCATCCATTCAAGTGTATGGGGCGAGAGAAAAATCGCACTGCACTCGCGGTACACCAGTGTACCGCGAGTGCAGTGCAAGAATGGCAATAGCCGGCTACGGAAGAGAGAGGGAGATAATTCCCTCCCCTCCACAATGCTGGCCCGTCCCTCCTGAGTATTGGCCCACCCCCCACAGCTGAGGTCTGCTCGCACAGTCAGACCTAAGTCGCAGGGATAATCGCATGACACTCGGCTCTGCTTTGCTGCCAGCATGAGCCGAGTGTCATGCGAGGATCGCACTAGTGCCCCGCGTGGCCCCGGCCTAACTGCTAGATCTGCAGCAGAGAAAACATTGATTTTATCAAAATGACAGAAAACAGATCAGTAAGTGACACATCGCTGGAATCAGGGTCTCTGTCTCTACATTATGCTGCTCTCAGATGGGGGAGCAAAACCTGGTGACAGATTCCCTTTAAGGTGAGGAAAGTTACCGATGACAGGACAGGGTTCATCACTATAACACACTGTCTGAATGTAGCCGATCTAGTGCCATTCCAGGTTCATCTGTTGCTACGTGGGGGGACCCATACAAATCTCTGCCATTTTAAGAAAGTCACTTCAAAAGCATTTGAAGTGGTTTTGAAGCACCTTTGAAGTTGAAAAATACTAAGAATTGTTAAGGTTTCTTCCAAGGACTTTTGAAGTGCTTGTCTCAGAACACCTGAGATGGAGCCCTGATTTTGTGTGAACAGTTCAATGGAAATGTCATTGTGTCTAGAAGATATACTGCGGGTGGAAAGGTTTTAGCTACCTAACAGGCAAAAAGTTACAATTTTTTTTAATCTTAATGCATCATATCTACAAATGGATGGATTATAACATAATACGTCAATAAATGAGTCTTGCCTTGACAGATAGGATGTGATCCATGGCAGATATCTAAGGCTACATTCACATGCAGCAGTAACGGAGCAGCAGATCACCGTGCTGTAACTGCACTTTAAAAAGCAATTTAGAAAAGCATATATTTGTTCTTCCTGTTTGGACCCCTCAACATATGGCAATCTACATACTGCACTGTAGAATATGTTGGCGACATATAAACAAGTGGGATGTAGATAATCACATAGATAACAGAAATTGTTGACCTACAGCAGTATGTGTTGACTTCTTTGATGTCAGTGTAGTGAATATGTCAATTACCTCCTTCTCTGCTGAAACAGAATGAGTATTATGTAAATTGTTCTTCAGACTCACATAGTCCATCTCTTGGAAACACAAAAAACAGCATTTATCATGATAACAAGCTTTAAGCATCCTACTTCCAATAATGATTACTCCATTTAGATGGAGTCATGTTGTTTGAAGTCTACATGCCAACAAATAATGTTTTTCTATTAGAAGTAACAATGTATCATTTTTACATTAACATCACACAGGCTCATATTATTTAGTTTCATTTACCTCAGTTAAGTTTAGAGTTTATTAGTTACTGGACGGGCTTCATTTATTAATATTATTATTATTTATTTTTAGAGCACCATTAATTCCATGGAACTGCATGTGAGGAAGGGTTACATACAAAATACAAATATACAGTAAATTACAATGAACAAACTGATAATGACAGACTGGTATAGAGGGGAGAAAGCCCTGATCTTGCGGACTTATCGTCTACAGAATAATGGGGAAGGAGACTTTAGGTTGGGAGTTACAAGCTGTAAGCTTTTCTAATGAAATGAGTATTCAAGTTGTACCTTAAAGTTCTAAATGTGATGGATAATTGGTCGTGTTGAGGTACCGAATTCCAGAGGATGGGGAATACTCGGAAGAAGTCTATTGGGTGAGGAATGTGCAAGTGTAGACGAGAGAAGAAGGTTTTGGAAGGACATGACATTGTGTGTTGGAAGATATAGGGAGATTATTTTAAAGATATATGGGGGAGATAGATTATGGACAGCTTTGTAGATCAATTTTTGTAGATTGAGCTGGATACATTGGGGAATTGGGAGCCAATAAAGGGATTTGCAGAGGGGAAAAGTGGAGGAACAGTGAGGAGAAATTGATTAGTCAGGCAGCAGAGTTAAGGATGGACTGGAAAGGTATGAGAGTGTTAGGAAGGCTACAGAGGAGAATATTGCAGTAGTCCAGGAGAGAGAGGAGGGCATGTAGTAGCATTTTAGTAGATTGAGGGTTGAGCAAAGGATGGATTATGGAAAAATTTTTGAGTTTGAGGTGGCAGGATGTGACGAGAATTTGGAAGTGTGGCTTGATGGACAAGGCAAAGTTGAGGTTTACTTCAAGGTAGCAGACTTTGAGTACTGGTTAGCTGTGATGTTATTTATTGTGATAGATAGATCAAGTAGAAAAGATAAGTGAGATGGATAAGGAAAGCTGATGAGTTCATTTTTGTCTACATTGAGCTGTAGGATGCGAGAGGAGAAGAAGGAGGTTATGGTTGATAGACACTCTGTGATTCTGGACAGCAGGGAGGTGACATATGGGCCAGAGAGGTAGATCAGAGTGTCATCACTATACATGCTAGTGGAAGCCTTAGGAATTTATGAGTTGTCCTAAGCTAAAGATAAAGATGGAGAAGTGTCCAGGTCCCAAGACAGAGCCTTGAGTGACTCTGACAGAGAGAGGATGGAATGAGGAGATAGTGTGGGAGTTGGACATGCTAAATGGGCAGTTAGAAAGGTATAATGATATTCAGGAGAGAGTAAGGTATTTGATAATGAGGATAGAAAGGATCTGCAGTAGGAGGGAGTGGCTGACTGATTAGAAGGCAGAGGACAGGCCTAGAAGGAGACATATTTGTTAGCTTTGGGGGTAAGTCATTAGTAATTTTGATGAGGGCAGTTTCAGTAGAGTGGTGGGGGAGGAAGCCAGATTGCAGGTTGTCAAAAAGTAGGTTAGATGAGAGGAGGGTGTGAAGTACAGTGCGAATGTGCTTTTTGAGAAGTATGGGGGTGAACAGGAGCAGTCTTATGAATCAATAGCTACATGTAAAGGTTGTTTCAAGGGTTGGTTTCTCTAGGATAGGTGTAGTTATGGTATGTTTAAAAGTAGAAGGAAAGTTAGTAGAAATTAATAAGTTGAAGAGACGGGTTAGAGCTCTGATAAGTGTGGTGGTGAGGTTGAGGAGAAGGTGAGATGGGATAGGGATAGATGCACAAGTGGTGAGGTGCAATTTGGAGAGGAGATGAGTAAGCTCTCCTTCAGTGACGGTGAGGAAGAAGGTTAATGCGGAAGTCAGTGGTCTCATTTGCATAGGGGTTGTGGTGGTTGAGTAGTAAAGACTTGCCTGATTTGGTCAATCTTGTTGCTGAAGCGTATGGCAAAGTTTTCTGCAGAGATGACAGATAAAGAAGGGTATTACAGATAACTCAGTCAGTACATGAAGGTCTGCACTCCAGAACAGCAACAGGAGCTCTTCAAAATTTCACCTCATTCATACAAACCACAATTATTTTTATGATTTGGATTGAGTCACAGATTTCACCTTTGGGGGCAAATAGGGTGATATTTGTGACTAATAATTTTGAAAAGTGCCTGAAAATCCATGTTCTTATTTCTCTAGTTTGAATGAATGTTGAAAATCCCCATTCACTTGTGTGAAATTGTAGTTTGATGCAGAATTTGGTCTGGTATTTTATATGGAAAATCAGCAGCAAACTGGATATACACACTACAGCTTGTAGATGATTAACCCTACAGATTACCTGTGCCTAAAATCTGTAAGGGTGGGTGAAATAAAGGTAATTTAAAGTTGCAGTGACAGTGTGCAGCTAATTTTATATTATTTATAAATAATATACATAATTAAATTTATAATATATAATATTACACACACATATATATATATATATATATATATATATATATATATATATATATATATATTATAAATGTATATTATTTGAGTAGCTTATAGTATCTCAGAGCAGAGTAGAGTATTATAGTTGAACCCAGATGTGTAGATTCAAAAGAAGACTTATGGAAATGTCCATGAAGATTATGAGGCAAATAATGTGAGTTAATGTTCCAGTTAACTGGTAAATCTTCAAAACATGTAGTGGAGCAAGAGACCCACTGTAGAGGAATTGCTTAATATGGAGTTTAAGATATTGACAGAGCTTATAGGGCTTTTCAGGGCACACAGATTATTAAAGCATTATAAAGTCCATGACAATTGAAGTATCTTCACATTTTCCATGCTGTTAAAATTTGGCTCTTTTCCTGAGCAGTCACATTTGGTGATGTAAGTTCCTTACCTTCTGCTATAGTGTGGTCAAAGCACAGAGCACACAGGATCCTGTCTTTGCTTTGAAAGGGCTCCGCAAGCAACTTTGCATAAGGCCGGGGCCACACGGGGACTACTGCGATCCTCACATGATACTTGGCTCACGCTAGCAGCACAGCAGGCGCCGAGTGTCATTGCAACTGAGGTCCGATCCTGCGATTGGACCACAGCTGCAGGGGGGGGCGGGCCAGCACTAAGGAGGGGAAGGTTAGCACTGAGGAGGGAAGGGGATGGCGCTAAGGAGGGGAGGGACGGCGCTGAGGAGCAGAGGGTGGGATTTATCTCCCTCTCTCCTCCGTTGCCGGCTATTACCATTCTCGCTCTGCACTACTCGCGTTACACCGGTGTAATGCGAGTGCAGTGCGATTTTTCTCTCGCCCCATAGACTTGAAAGGGTGCGAGAGAAACAAGGATCGCATTGTACCTGCAGCATGCTGCGACTATTTTCTCGGTTTGATTAGGACTGAGAAAATAATCGCTCCTGGGTGCTGGCACATAGGTTAATATTGGTCCGAATGGAATGCGATGTTTTATCGCATTCCACTCGCTCTGATTTTCATGCCATGTGGCTTAGGCCTAATTGTCTTAACAGTGATGTCACGGAGGAACATGGCCTGGGATTTTCGGCAAGTTTACATTGCCTGGCGATGTGTACAAGCAGGGAAAGCAAAAAGAGCACATTGCAGGGTCCACACAGAACAAGTAAGCTCATCAGCATAGGTGTCAGGATAGCACATATCCTGAACAAGGGGATACTAAGCGTGCAACATTTTATCCATCTTGAGACAGTATAGGAGTTTCTAAATCAGAGGCCCCTAAACTTTCTGACCTTGAGAGCCACATACAGCTCTGAGTATGGTTCACAAGCCACATCCAGCTCTGAACAAGGTTCACAAGCAACATCCATCTCTGAGTAGAGTTTGTGAATCACATCCAGCTCTGGGCAATTTTCGCAAGCCACATCCAGCTTTGAACAAGGTTCATAAACCACATCCAGCTCTTAGTGAGGTTCGCGAGCCACATCCAGCTCTGAGCAAGGTTCACAAGCCAAATTCAGCTCTGAGCAAGGTTTGTGAGCCACATCCAGCTCCTGCCCTCTCACAGCAACAACACCCAGAGCTCCCATTACCTGTATAATGACTGCAAAGCGTTTCCCACAGAAATCACACTGAGGCAGTATATCAAGAACTAGGATTACTTTACCCCCATTCAAATCTGCTCTTCTGTTGGGGGCTACTCACAAAAGTCACCATCTTGAGACCTCCTTTTCATAGCTATTTGCTGTTTCATGGGTGTTTATACAACAAGCTGGAAGACAGTCGCAAGCCACACATCATCGGTCCATGAGCCACGTGGGTCCCAAGCCCCAGGTTGGGAACCCTTGCCCTAGATGGTGCTTTTTTGCTGAAGTAGGCAGGCACCGAAGGTGGAAGTGTGTCAGCTGTGAGTCAAATACAGTTGTGCTTCTTGAGAACTGTAGTCTACAGGCACAGAGGGTGATCTGTCAGGAAGTTCAAGATATAAACAATAACAAATCACAAAGACGAGTTTTGGGACTCATTACAAGGACAGTCTAATACATTTTTTTTTGTGCACTGAAAAACTGCCCTGAGAAGAAACATTGAACTGAATGCCATTAATCCAGAATGTCTGCTGTGATCAATTGAGGTTTGGAACATCTTCCTCTGTACCACCGATGTGAAACCATTAATCTTGTGTACCAATTCAGTAAAGATAAGTTCCTGTTTCTACAACTGCACTAATTCTTTCCTCTTTATTTTTCATCATGGGGTACACAATCAAACTATCCAGCCATGGTGGAAAAGAATTATGAATGTCACCTGTACATGTTCCTAACCGTGTCCCACAACTGCAGTCAGTGCGCTTGGCACCCAACATACCCCTACCTGCGACAAGTAAATGACTGGAGCTTACTCTTCTTGGTCTCTGGCAACAAAGAGAGGTTTAATGCCATTATGTTTTAGTTGATAGTATCAATTTCATCCATCATTAATAATTATGTAATAGTTGTGAGAAATATTAGGTCTGGATGTTGAAAAACAATTCCACATTTTCTGAAGCAAGCAGATCTTGAAAATTATAAAATTGCATAATGAAAAGAATAATTAGAAAGTTAAGTGAATTACAGAACCTTCATTTTTCTTATTTTTTTCCCTCATTTTGTCAGTTTTTTGCACGAACTATCTATGGTTAAATACAATTTTATATCCTAATACTAAATTCTGTCTCCACATTCAGTCAATAAAGAACTATTTCTGTATGCTGACATACAGTATCCAGATAAAAAATATTAAATATACTTGAAAACTAAGGATATACTGAACTACGAAAATCTAATGGTGGAATTATTACCCTCAACAGAACACACTGAATTTTTTATGAGTAAGATTAGGCCAAGCAATATTGGGTCATTTATTAGGAAGAGCCGTGCAGCTATATTCACCTTTTATGTAGCCTAGCTGAGAATATAAAAAGGAGCGGGTTTTCTTACCAGGTCTGTGTGAGTGCCCTGAAGATCAATAATCTATTTGCTTTCTACAATTCTTGAATCAAGTGTCCCATTAAAAGCAATAAAGTGATACGTGCTTAGTGAGGCTAGCCACGTTATCTGGAAAATCCAGTAATCATTCACTTGTTATGGTTTTTTTAAAGCTATAAAATAGAAAGAAAAAAGAAAGCCATCCGCAGAGGGATGTATGCACGCATGATCTGACCGGGGGAAAAAGCAGCAAAAGAGCATTAAAATGCAAAACCTCACCTGTACAAGGAGAGAGATTCAATTTAAACTCAAAATCTCAAAATAGTTGTCTGGACGAGCACTGAATGAAGCAGTATGTTCGGAAGATTTCTTCTAGAACTCACTGTAATGACCTCACACTGCTGGCAGATACCGTATGTGCCTGGAATAAGACAGCGCTAAGGGTATGAATCCGGAAGTTGTGTCCTCATCATAGTGAAGATTCACAGATCTTAGCTAACAAAAGGGTAACATTTTTATGTACATATTTTTATCCATATTTGATACAAAATATAGAAATATACTTTATAGCCCCAAAATAGTCATTAAAGCATAACCAAATTTTTCTGCCAAAGTCTGTATTTCAGGGGTGTTCCAATCTCTATAAATTATCACTTCTCTAATGGATCTGTGATAAATGTTAGATTGATGTGTGCCCCAGCTGGGACCTCCATCAACAATCCACCCTATGACACTTAAGGGGGCTTTACACGCTACGATATCGTTAATGTTTTATCGTTGGGGTCACGTTGTTAGTGACGCACATCCGGCGTCATTAACGATATCGCAGCGTGTGTCACTGACCAGCGACCTTAAGCGACCTCAAAAATGGTGAAAATCGTTCACCATGGAGAGGTCATCCCAAACTCAAAAATCGGTAAGGGTTGTTTATCCAGGTTGTTCATCACTCATATGGCAGCACACATCGCTATGTGTGACATCGCAGGAGCGAGGACCGTCTCCTTAGCTGCTGCCGGCCCCAATTCGGAAGGAAGGAGGTGGGCGGGATGTTACGTCCTGCTCATCTCCGCCCCTCCACATTGATTGGCTGGCTGCTTAGTGACGTTGCGGTGACGTCGCTGTGATGCCGAACATCCCTCCCCCTTGAAGGAGGGATTGTTTAGCAGTCACAGCGCCGCCGCCAACCAGGTAAGTACGTGTGATGCTGCCGTAGCGATAATGTTTGATACGGCAGCGATCACAAACAATCGCATGCGCGACGGGGGCGGGTACTTACACGCTCGATATCGCTAGAAATTGCTAGTGATATTGCTACCGTGTAAAGCCCCCTTAAGACAGGTCAAGTGCAATGGTGGGCTCCACTATCTTCATACCTCTAATGCAAATAATTTAACATTAAAGGGGTTCTCAATCACCATGCTTGCCCCTGTTAAAATAACAACACTTATACTCACCTTCAATGCCAGTGCCATTCCAGGAGTGTTAGCAGTTGCTTTCCCAGGCTCATGTGACGTTATTACATCACTCAAGCCCTGCACCCAATAACACTGGTTCACTCTCCCCACTATCGGATGAATTGAACATCAAGAGGAAGTGAGAGCTGTGGCAGGCCACTCACTTTCTATTGATGTTTAATATGCCTGAAGGTGGGGAGAGTGAAACCAACGTGATTGGGCACAGGGCTCGAGGGTCCCCACACTGATGGGTTCAATCAAAATCTAACAATTATCACCTATCTAGTGGATAGGCATTCATTTAATGGGACTAGAAAACCTCTTCAGACCAAGGTCTTAATAACTTATGGCATCCGATGTGAGAGCATCAGATGCAATATGCTAATGACCCTCGGCTCAGACTCTGCTGCGAGTGTGAGCCAAGTGTCATGCAAACGTGATCCAATCTTACAATTGGATCACAGTTGCGATGAAGAGGGATAGGGTGATCTCTCCATCTTCCTCACTGACTGTTCATATATCACACTGGACTTAGATGACATTTGAGTAAAGTCCGATGTTTCACACGTACCCATAGATTTGTATGTTGTATGGGTGCGTGTGATGTGAGACATGCTGCCAAACACAGTATGCTGAGATTTTTTTTCTCATGCCAATATGGAATGAGAACAAAATAGCAGATGGACACTGCCCCATTGTTTAATGGTGTGAGTGCAATCCCTTGTTTTATCGGATTGCCCTCGTCTGTGTTAATTGCAAGGGGGAGTGAAGCCTTGACAATTGACAAATCTACTGTGGGGTTGACACCTCAGAATTATGTTAAGCAATACTTTTCTGCTTGCTGAAATGCCCTAGTAATATGACTTAAAGAGACTAAAGTCTCTTAGTTTTCTGCTGAAAATGGCTGATCAAACCCATCTTGATGGCTATATATGTCATTGTGGAGTTCTTTGACTTGATCAGTCAGCTTGGCAGACAGAAGCCAACGTGCCATGTTTGGTGTGAGGAAATATTGTTACTTACCTGCTCCTGCTCAGTAAGTCTTCCAATATTTCCCTTCATTACTAAGACTGCGAGGTCTTACTGAACACTACACTGATAACTAAACTGAAAGGTGCCATGCATGTGTGATCACATATTATATACAGCAAATATACTTAAAGGGAATTTGTCAGAAGGTTTTTGCTATATAATCTGAATACTGGATGCTGTAGGGGCTAATACAGATTTCAGCTATGTGTCTCTTATCACACTGTATGCAGTTGTTTACCTGAAATGTTTGTTTTAGTTTCAGGAGATTATCATTGCTTGACCTAGATGTCAACTAGTCACCCTTGTTATGAATAGCAGCTCACGATCTATAGACATTGTAGACAGAGCCTAGGAGGGCTGGGGGCAGCTTTCTGAGCCTGCATCTTGGTAAATCTAAAAACTCTGTGTCACAACTGATGCACCCTGTGATCTAAGTAAATCATCGTTGGATTCAGGGTTTCTGTCCCTACATAATGCTGCTGTCATATGAGGTAGCAAAAACCTGCTGACAGTTTCCACTTAAATTGTAAAAGCCCTCTAAACATTATGTATCAGCAGCAAAAACTTGTTAGTCACTTACAGCGTGTTAACATGTAACATGTGAGACAAGCATCACAGTTTTGAACTTGAAATTATGAAAGCCTTAGGCACAGTCTGGGATTGTGAGAAAGTACGATGTGCTGATGCATCTGGCTTCTCTGACACTGGCGTAGTGCCAGCAGTTGATAACGTTTTACTGCTCTTAGTAGCCAAGACGCTTACTGGCCTCACCCTTCAACCACCCTGTACGTTGCATACTCTTTTGCCAGTTGAATATGGTACATCTTTGTATCATGTTTCTGATCTTTTTATGTCTCAATGGGTTAAAAGATTAATGAAGCAAAGCTGAAAAAGCTCTTCTTGGCAGTACAAGGGATAATCATTTTCCTGTTGCCTAACTCTTTTAAAGAGCACTCTGGTAGCTTCAGGATAGAAAAGGCATCTGCAGGGCTTCTGAAAGTAATATTTTTTGGATCTCATTCAATTCCTTTTTGCAAAAATTTTTTAGGTTACTTATGTTTTTACTCTTAAATTAATCTTGAAAAATGTAAAGGTCTTTATCTGCCTCCCTGATTTCACATATCAGTAAAAATGGATTTCATTGACAAACTGTATATAACTGAAACTGAATGTTGTTCTTTCGTTAGTAAACTATGATGTGAAAAAATGAACCATTTATAAAACCCCAAGCTAACATAGAACAGAAAAATGTGTAAAATGCACAATAGAAGACCTTTCCTCAAGTATTGCTCTCTGCAACCATCAAGCTGCAGAACAATCCTAATAATGCTCCAAGAAAATAACCTAAAAATATATTATGACATAATGAAATAACTATTCTAGTTAAAGTGTCCGTAATATTTTATTAAAGATGTAAAATAGGTGTCCCAATTACCCATTATAAAAACTAAATTTATCAAAGGTGAGGGAGAGAGATAGGTACAGGGAGAGGAAAAGAGTGAGGGAGACTGAGTGGTAGAGGACGTTGAAATGGAGGGGGAGCGAGAGAAAATGTTGAGATTGAGGGTGAGAGGATGTCTGAAGTGAAGGGAGGAGAGAGGTTGTTGAGATAGAAGGAGAAAAGACATAGAGATGCAAGGGGAGAGGGAAAGGACATCTGAGATGGAGGGGGATAAGGAGAGGACTTCTGTGATGGAGGTGAAGAGGGAGAAGATGTTTGAGATGAAGGGAGAAATAGGACCTCGAAATGTACGGGATAGGACATCTGAGATGGAGGGGGAGAGGGAGGTGATGTCTGACATGGAGGAGGAAAGAGCGAAAACCTGGAGATGTGGGGTGAAAGGGAGATGACGTCTGACTTGTAGGGGGAGAGGGAGGAGATATCTGAGATGGATGGGGAGAGAGAGAGGACATCGAGTTGGAGGGGAAGAGAATGTCTGAGTTGGAAGGGGAGAGTATGTCTTTGAAGAAGAGGACATCTGAGATGAAAGTGGAGAGGCAGACCATGTTGAGATTGAGGGTGGTAGGCAGCTGATGTCTGAGATGGAGGGGATGAGGGGGAGGATGTCTGAGATAGAGATGGAGAGGGAGAGGTTGATGTAAAGGGAGTGGGATAGTGAGAGCGAGAGAGAGAAATAGAGAAAACCTTGTCACCCCCACCTCACCCCAATGTAGATTGTAAGCTCTTACAAACAGGGTTGTCTTTATTTTTGCGTTCATTATTGTATCTTCTAGAACTGTTACTTATGATTGTTTGTATACAAACCTCTGAATTGTAAAGCGCTGTGAAAAATGTTGGAGCTATAGAAATAAAGATTATTATTATAAATAGAGATAAAGTAAGATTTTCTGACAGCTTTTGCTCCACCCATGAAGTAATGTACACTTACTGGTGTATGATTTTAATTTACTTGCTCTTATAAGCTAAAGCATTGGTACTCCATCGACTTCTACTGTAGTGCTCCTAAGAGCTCGCTCACACCGATGGTTTACGGATGGCATATTGATGGTAGGTGAGAAAATAAAATGGAGCCCTCGTATAGCACTCACATGACATATGGAATACCAAAAGGATTTCACTTGTCACACTTTTCTGGATGAAAATCAGATACATTTTTTATATGCAGATGTGAGCAAGCCCTAACAGTAATTATGTCCTTGTTTATGCTTATTTACTTAGCTCCTAATTAACAGCACTATTTGATGTAGAGGAATCCTGATTAAGAGACAAAAACTTGTCGCGCAAGGTACAAATCGTGTATTGTAAATGTTCTTCTTGCAAAAGTACAAACACAATCATTACGAGCAAATCATAAATGAAATTCAACCTACAGGTAGTCAAAGGATTTCTGACTGGGGAAATGAGACAAAATCTTTGGATGCGAGTCAGTAAACTGGAACACGTTGCTAAATTAGCATAGCCTAGAACATTTTACTTTGCAAATATTTGTACTCAATATCTTCAGAAAGCAAATATATTCTGCTAATCATCCATCTGAATAACACACCGATATTACATATGCTGGAATGTTCTTTGTCCAGCAACCACTGGCTGAGCAGAAAGACCTGTGTGCACAGATATAGTATTTCATAACCTAACACACAACTAGAATAGTATAGAAAACTACATCTATATGCAGAAAAATGATATTCATAAGACAGTCTAAGCCACTGAAGATGTCAAGCTATATATGGAGGATTTACTCTTTTCTGCATCAATATATCTTGCTGCATCTTGGTATGTGTGTCATATTAAGAAATGTTACATCTGAATATTGTCACGCTCCCCGGGTCCTCGGTTCCGCTCCCCGGGTCCTCACCCCCGCTCCCCGGCTCACCTGCCACGCTCCCCGCTCTCCAGCCTCCGGTGCCCGTCCTTCCCAGGCCCCCTGGTCTCCGATCCCGGCGCCCGACGGCTTCCCAGGCCCTGGCCGGCTCCCCTGCGTCCTCCTCGCAGCCTCCTTCCCTGGCTTCTGGCACCCGGGCGGCGCGCATGCGCATTAGGGCGCGCGCGCGGTCACTGACCCTTTCTTAAAGGGCCAGCGTCCATTAACAGGAAATGAGGCTAAACAGGTACAGGGTATAAAGGGGGTTATTGTCCAAGGGGGCGGGGCCTGATCTTCGTGTTTCCTAAGCTAGGAGTCAGGTCTCCTGGTGTTTCTGTGCATGTACTTACCTTTCTCTCTCGTAGAGCCGTGCCTGCCTCGCCATCCAGTCCTGCCGTATCCCGAACCCCGAACGCTGTCCATCTGCCATCCTGACAGTCCGCACCATCCCGGATCCCTGCGGTGACTCATCACCTCGCTCCAAAGGTTCCGGACCCCGCCTGACATCATCTCGGCTTCCGAACCAGAGCTGCGTCACCCGGACTACCATCCGTGACTCCGTGGTCCCAGGGACTTCTCCGCTATTCTCGTGTGCACGGACTGTTCTGCTGTTTATAGTGCTCCAGCTACCGGACTCTTTACTACCATCTAGGAGTTCGGCCCAGTGGATCCACCTCCTGGGTCTGCCCGTCCACCTGGCCGTGACAGTAAGATGAATATATGTATGAGATTTTTTCTATCAAAGAATATGAATTTGAATATTGCAATATACACTGTACATGTAACTATTTTGTTTGCCCTCAGTGTTATATACACCGTTTGTATCTATGTTATTTATTTTTTGTATTTTATTTTTATGCTTAGTGCTACTGAGGAAGGTCCAATTTGGACCGAAAACGTTCTTCAAGCACAATAAATACACTTTTTCATCACACTTTGGGAGTGCCTTGTTACTTCTTGTTGTGTGACAGTAAGATCAGGCCATGGATCCCGCTGCAGCACTAGCAGCCGTACAGGAGGAACTCCAACGCCAGCGTGAGACTCAGACCCGCATGCTGCAATTCATGTCTTCTGTGGACGCCCGCCTGAACACGCTACAAGCGGCAGTTACGACTTCAACATCCCGGGCTTCCACTAGTCAAGCCACGGCTCCAGCTCCTGTGGCGACTTCTTCAGATACCACCAGACTTCGGTTGGCTTCACCACCCCGGTACGCCGGAGACCCCAAGACCTGCAGGGGATTCTTAAACCAATGCTCCCTCCATTTCAAGCAGCTGCCGCATTTGTTTGCCTCCGACCAAGCCAAGGTCGCCTTCATCATGTCCCATCTAGAGGGTGAGGCACTGGCGTGGATGAACCCCTTGTGGGAGAAGGGGGATCCTGTGACCACGAACATCCAGGACTTCCTGCAGGCATTCCGTGGTACCTTCGATGAGCCTGGACGCGCCTCCGCGTCTGCTTCGTCTGCTTCGTCTCTTCTCCGCTTACGTCAGGGGACTCTGACGGTGGGTCAATACGCGATCCGGTTTCGCACCCTGGCCTCAGAACTAGGGTGGAACAACGAGGCCCTAACCGCCGCCTTCTGGGAAGGACTCTCAGGGCGAATTAAAGACGAGCTGGCGGGTCGTGACGTACCGACCACCCTTGATGCCCTGATTGCCCTAGCGACTCGAGTGGACATTCGCTTTCAGGAGCGATCCAAGGAAGCGTCCCGTGAGAGACGTCCGGTACGGCATTCCCCTCCTCCGCAGAAACCCTCCGTACTTCAGTCATCGACAGCTGGGGCTCCCGTCCACGAGCCCATGCAGATCGACCGAGTGCGTCAGTCTGAACAACGTCGAGCAGAGCGGCTCGCCAAGGTTCTCTGCTTTTACTGCGGAGAGGGCACACACCTGCTACGCTCCTGTCCAGAGAGGCCGGGAAACTCCAAAGCCTAGGGTTGGTAGGAGAGGCCACCCTAGGTGCTGGGACTCTCTCTGACCCGGTTACATGGACAGTGCAAGTGACAACGGGAGAGACGCGGTTCACGGCTGATGCCTACCTCGATTCCGGGGCAGCAGGCAATTTCATCCAGCAGACCACGGTGGACAAGTACCGGGTGCCTGTTATTCCACTCGACAAGCCCCTAGTGATTGCCTCGGTGGATGGGAGACCCCTCTCTGACACCATCTCCTGGATCACCAGGCCGGTCGAACTGCGTATCGGTGCCCTTCACACCGAGAACATCGCTTTCTACGTCCTCCCACACATGTCCCACCAGATCCTGCTGGGACTTCCATGGTTGCGGACACACGAACCATCAGTCAGTTGGGGCACTGGCGAAATCACCCGATGGGGCTCTTCGTGTCATGAGAGGTGCCTAAAGTCCATACAACCCATCCGACGACCTCCGGTTCCAGAGAACCTACCGGGGCTGCCCTCGGCCTATTGGTCCTTTGCAGATGTTTTTGATAAAAAGGAATCCGAGGTACTGCCGCCACATCGTCCATACGATTGTGCCATCGACCTGCTCCCAGGAACAACACCACCACGAGGACGGATATATCCTTTATCTCCAGCCGAAACAAGGGCCATGTCTGCTTACATCTCAGAGAGCCTGGCAAGGGGGTTCATTCGGAGATCCTCCTCTCCTGCTGGAGCAGGTTTCTTCTTTGTCAAGAAGAAAGAGGGCGACTTGCGCCCATGCATAGACTACCGGGGTTTGAATCAAATCACCGTAAAAAACAAGTACCCACTGCCGCTCATTCCCGAATTGTTTGACCGGCTTAGAGGAGCTCGTGTGTTCACCAAGCTGGATCTTCGGGGTGCTTACAATCTGGTCCGCATCCGCTCTGGTGACGAATGGAAAACCGCGTTCAATACGCGCGATGGACATTATGAATACTGCGTGATGCCCTTCGGCCTGTGTAACGCTCCTGCCGTTTTTCAAGAACTGGTGAACGACGTGTTCCGGGACCTTCTCTACATCTGTGTGGTAGTGTATCTAGATGACATCCTTGTCTTCTCTCCGGACCTCCAAACCCACAGAGAAAACGTACAGCTGGTTCTACAAAGACTGAGAGAGAATCGTCTGTACGCAAAGTATGAGAAGTGTGTCTTTGAGCAGTCTTCTCTCCCCTTCCTGGGGTACATCATCTCTGATACCGGACTGCAGATGGATCCCAAGAAGGTCTCCGCCATTCTCAACTGGCCTCCTCCTTCTGGACTGAAGGCAATCCAACGCTTCCTGGGATTCGCCAACTACTACCGCCAGTTTATCCCTCACTTCTCTGCCTTGACTGCTCCTCTCTCCGCCCTGACTAAGAAGGAGGCTAATCCAAAGGACTGGTCACCTGCGGCTGACGCCGCGTTTGGCTCTCTGAAGCGGGCATTTGCCTCCTCTCCTGTACTTCACCGTCCGGAGTTAAACCGCCAGTTCACCTTGGAGGTGGATGCCTCCTCCTCAGGAGCCGGAGCAGTGCTCATGCAAAAGTCCTCCTCCGGGAAGATGGTGACTTGCGGATTCTTCTCCAAGGGCTTCTCAGCGCCTGAACGCAACTACACCATCGGTGACCGAGAGCTCTTGGCAGTCAAACTGGCTTTGGAGGAATGGCGCTACCTCCTGGAAGGGGCAGTGTACCCCGTGATTATTTACACGGACCACAAGAACTTGGAATACCTGCGGTCCGCTCAGCGACTGAACCCACGGCAAGCCAGGTAGTCCCTATTCTTTGCCAGGTTTGATTTCCAGCTTCACTTCCGACCCGCGGACAAGAATGTACGTGCTGATGCCTTGTCCAGGTCTTTCATGCCCATGGAGCAGGAGGAAGAGACTACCCAACCCATCATTTGTCCTAGTAAAATCATTCCGGTGGCCCCTGTCACCCTGGCCCAGATACCGCCTGGGAAGACCTATGTCTCCGAGGTAGACAGGGAAAAAGTGTTACACTGGGGACATGCCTCGAAAACAGCCGGTCATGCTGGTCAGAAAAAGACATGGGGTGCGATTGTACGTCATTACTGGTGGCCATCCCTTCGCACGGACGTCGCTGCTTTTGTATCCGCCTGTTCCTCTTGTGCCAGGAACAAGACGCCCAAACACCTCCCATATGGCCGTCTTCTGCCTCTGCCGATACCGTCAGTTCCGTGGCAACACATAGCAATGGACTTTATTACGGACTTGCCATTGTCCTCCGGACACACAGTCATATGGGTCGTGGTGGACCGGTTCTCTAAAATGGCCCATTTCGTCCCTATGGCTGGACTGCCCTCTGCTCAGGAACTCGCGGACGCCTTTATACAACACATCTTCCGCTTGCATGGCTTTCCATTACACATCGTATCCGACAGAGGAACTCAGTTCACCTCCCGCTTCTGGAGGGCTCTCTGTAAACATCTGGGAGTGACTCTGGACTTTTCATCTGCATACCATCCTCAGTCTAATGGCCAGGTAGAGAGGGTCAATCAAATCTTGACCTCTTTCTTACGTCACTATGTTAACGCCCATCACGACGACTGGTCCGCTCTTCTTCCCTGGGCTGAATTCTCCCACAACCACCACGTCAGTGAGTCCTCCTCCAGCTCTCCCTTCCATGTCGTTTACGGACTTCAGCCTTCCATCCCATTGCCTGTATCTCCTTCTTCGGATGTCCCTGCTGCAGATACAGTAGCCCGTGACTTTGCAACCATTTGGGACTCTGTCAAAGCGTCCCTTGGGCGTGCTTCCCTGCGGATGAAAAGACACGCTGACAAGAAACGTCTGGACCCTCAGTGTTTCTCTCCTGGAGATCTCGTCTGGCTTGCTTCCCAGTACGTCCGCCTGAAGATACCATCATACAAGCTGGGTCCTCGCTACATTGGGCCGTTTAAAGTCCTCAACAAGATCAATGAGGTCTCCTACAAGCTACAGCTCCCGGCCACGATGAGGATACCCAACTCATTCCACGTCTCCCTGCTCAAGCCGGTTGTCCTTGGTCCCTTCTCCGCTGCTGCCAGTTCGGCTCCTCCTCCTATTGCCGATGACGACATCTATGCGGTAAGGGATATCGTGGCCATGAAGACCGTACGAGGTCGACAGTTCTTCCTGGTGGACTGGGAAGGGTATGGTCCTGAGGATAGGTCCTGGGAGCCCAGGGAGAACGTGGGCACTCCTCTGATCCGTGCCTTCATGTCCCGGTTGCGGGGAGGGGGGCGTGGGGGGGGGTACTGTCACGCTCCCCGGGTCCTCGGTTCCGCTCCCCGGGTCCTCACCCCCGCTCCCCGGCTCACCTGCCACGCTCCCCGCTCTCCAGCCTCCGGTGCCCGTCCTTCCCAGGCCCCCTGGTCTCCGATCCCGGCGCCCGACGGCTTCCCAGGCCCTGGCCGGCTCCCCTGCGTCCTCCTCGCAGCCTCCTTCCCTGGCTTCTGGCACCCGGGCGGCACGCATGCGCATTAGGGCGCGCGCGCGGTCACTGACCCTTTCTTAAAGGGCCAGCGTCCATTAACAGGAAATGAGGCTAAACAGGTACAGGGTATAAAGGGGGTTATTGTCCAAGGGGGCGGGGCCTGATCTTCGTGTTTCCTAAGCTAGGAGTCAGGTCTCCTGGTGTTTCTGTGCATGTACTTACCTTTCTCTCTCGTAGAGCCGTGCCTGCCTCGCCATCCAGTCCTGCCGTATCCCGAACCCCGAACACTGTCCATCTGCCATCCTGACAGTCCGCACCATCCCGGATCCCTGCGGTGACTCATCACCTCGCTCCAAAGGTTCCGGACCCCGCCTGACATCATCTCGGCTTCCGAACCAGAGCTGCGTCACCCGGACTACCACCCGTGACTCCGTGGTCCCAGGGACTTCTCCGCTATTCTCGTGTGCACGGACTGTTCTGCTGTTTATAGTGCTCCAGCTACCGGACTCTTTACTACCATCTAGGAGTTCGGCCCAGTGGATCCACCTCCTGGGTCTGCCCGTCCACCTGGCCGTGACAAATATCATAGTAAAAATATCGCTGCTCAAGGATCATAAATCTTGGTTAACCTTTATAATAAAACTATACTATGAGATAGGGATAATGATCAATCAAATCCATATGATCTGCAGCATGGTATGTGTTTTATGCAAAGCTTGGAAGCTATAGGAGCAAAATTAGGCTCATAGGCTAATACAGCAACCATAAGGAAAAAAAAATCCTGTGCAACGTTTATTAGGTCAATCATCATCTATTCCTTCCTCCCTACCTATTATGCTGCTGTGGAATAACTGATATACACAGAGTGCAATCTCCGCAAAGAATCACAATCTCTAGGCAGAATTATTTCTTTTACATATGGCCCACCCCAGACCCTTAAAGGGAATCTGTCAGCAGGATTTTTCTACCTCATCTGAGAGCAGCATAATGTAGGCAAAGAGATCCTGAATCTAACGATGTATCACTTAGATTACTAGGTGCAACCGATCTGACACAATCAGAATTTTTAGATTTAGCTATATTGCTGAGCCCAGGGAGTTGTCCTACGCACACCAGGCTCTCTATAGAGATTGTACATTGACAGTGAGGTGTCAATCACAGCATGGGGCGTGTCAGACTGCCGTGCGCATGACTTTATAGTCCAGCAATGATAAGTGTCCTACTGCTTAAATTAACATAGCAAATAAACAACAGATCTGACCTTGACAATTGTTGTACAATCTGGTATGTGAATTTACCTTGATAAAAACTGAAAAAAATGCCTTTAAAATGGCATACTGCACTAGAACAAACCCCATTATGTCCCAGAAATTGTGCATTTTTTTACGGCAATGCCAAAAAGAGTGGTCACTTTCATCACTATAATGTCTGGCATTTGAAGAAAATTACCAGAGTAGCTAATATTTTGCTGTATGGCAATATAGCTTTAAAGGGAATCTGTCACCAGGTTTTTGCTATGTAATCTGAGAGCAGCACAATATAGGGGTGACGACCCTTATTTCAGTGATGTGTTACTTGCTGGTCTGTATGCTGTCATATTGATACAACCATTGTCTTTCTCCTGCAGATCCAGCAGTACTAAGAATGCTGAGCTGTGTATAAATCCTGGATGGTGATTTATTGTGTCAACACATTTCAGAGATAGGAATTGCCTTCATCAGGACATAATCACATTAAAATTATTAATTATTACATTATTGGTGTGATTTTGTCCTAATGAAGGAGATGTATATCTGTGAAACGCTTTGACTCAACAAATCCCTATCCAGGATTTTTACAATGTATTCCTTTCACCACAGCATAGGGTAACCTTTTTTCTCCTCATATTTGATCTTCGACAGTGTACATTGTCAAAAAGCTGCTAATCATTGATGAAGCTGGGGCTATACAGAGCAGTTGACTAGGGTGCTTGAGACACCTAGTCTTGCAGTGATCATCTTCTGCTGAAAAAAAAACAGCATAGCTGAAAGGAGGATCTCAGCGTGACAAACTACCACTAGGTGTCACCAGATGCAAATAGTGATGAGGAAGTCAAATAATACAGAGGTCAGAAGCCAGGAGGTGACGCATGGAACACAGGGATGAAGCAAAGCCAAGGTCAGAGTACAAGCTGGCGGTCAGAAGCTAAAAAGTCACGTAAGGTACACTGGGGAAAAGCGAAGCCGAGGTTAGTGTACAAGCCGGAGGTCAGGAGCCGGGGAAAACCATCAGGGACACGGGACGAGAGAGGTTACAACAGGTCCAAGGTAGGAGAACAAGATCAAAGCACAAACGGGAACCAGAGCACTTACTGCAGGCAGGAACTAGGACTGGCAACGTTTGGGTGAGGTTGCTTCCTAATGAAGCAGAGCAATTACCCGGAACAAGGCACCTGGAGAGAGGCCCCTTCCAACACCAGCGCAGGAACCGAGGATGGGAAACCACACATCCACCGGCATAAAATACAAAACAGAACACCGGCTCTGCTGGAGAGCAGAACACCACGGATTAGCACCATGGCACTCAGCCCTTACATAATGTTGTGCTCAGATTACAAAACAAAATCTGACTGACAGATTCCATTTTAAGGGCTTATTTTATTCATAGACTAAAAAAACCATCATGACTGCTACTTATCAGCAAGCACCACAAGTTACCATAGCTGTAGCTGCCTTAGTAATATAAATGGGAATATTACTTCATATATTGCCAGCCATGGTGTGTCTGATTAGTCCTTACATCTGTTCAGCATCTGCAATATGCCTATAACTCAATGGCTCTGGCTGTGTATAATGGTCTGCTTTCCCTTACCATATAAATTTGCTATCATGTCCGCGAGTGGCTACTCACACGGGTATTTAGATTTTACACATTTACATAGTATGGCCTGATCTGCACACTAAATGCCTTCATTATCCCCTGATCAGTGATTTTCCAGTAGGTCAGTATTCTAAGCCCATTATAAGTAATCATCTATGGAACTCACGGAAAGAAAAGATTACAGGCACAGATGACTCCTGCAGTGATCTATACACATTGTTATGCTTTTGGTTAATAATGCAACAACGTATGATGAATTGAGTTGAACAAGTACAGCGAAAATGATTTAAGATTGACTAAAATCCCCAGACGGTGCGCCACTGAAGCCGAATACAGCAGCAAAGCTGCATAGTACTGGCAAAAATCAGGCGTCCTGTATCTTCTTATCGAGGCCATTTCCCTTTTATCCGCCTAATTAACCTCTATCCATGTCTCTGTTTGCTGCACAAGGCTAATATGAGGAAGATCAATACAGATATCTTGGCAAGGGCTGCCCTATTATCCCGCTCACTGTTAGAGAGAAGGGAAGTCACAGGGGCCAATGAGAGTAACAAACCTTTAGCCATGAATTTAGAACGAAGCAATGAGGTGATATTAGGGCTAATAGGAGTCCTTGTTATATACTTCAGGGTGCTGCTAAGAATACAAGATGAAGGGTAATAACTCATTATTTTTTTTAATTCATATACAAAAGTACATTACACAAAGGAATATAAAATATCAAGTAAACATACATATTTGAATTATTTACGCGCATACAATATAATATCTGTACAGCCTATTAGCCTACCCTGTTTTGCTATTGCTACGCCTTTTAATCTTAGAGTATGGATATAATATGTATAACTTTTTGAACTATAAGTATTTTGGTTATGGTATAGAATAATAATTAATAATAATAATAATGATAATAAAACTTATTTTTTGCATTATAAGTATTTTGGTTATGGTATAGAATAATAATTAATAATAATAATGATAATAAAACTTATTTTTTGCATTATGTGCAGGAGTGATGCAGTCTGGTGTGAATCCAGGAAACATGGCTGCAATTGTCTTCATTTTTGATTGTAACATTTGCAGCTTCTCATTATATCATTAAGAAAAAAAGAACATTCTTCTAAAGGGTACTTTACACGCTGCAAACTCGCTAGCGAAATCGCAAGCGATCGTACCCGCCCCCATCGGTTGTGCGACACGGGAAAATCGCTTCCCGTGGCGCACAACCTCGTTAGTCCCTGTCACACGGACTTACCTGTCCTGCGACGTCGCTCTGGCCGGCGAACCACCTCCTTTCTAAGGGGGCGGTTCGCGCAACGTCACAGCGATGTAACACGGCAGGCGTCCAATATAAGTGGAGGGGTGGAGATAAGCGGGATATAACATACCGCCCACCTCCTTCCTTCCGCATTGCCGGTGGACGCAGGTAAGGAGATTTCCGTCTCTCCTGCGGTGTCACACACGGCGATGTGTGCTGCCGCAGGAACGACGAACAACATCGTACCTTCTGCAGCAGCGATATTAAGGAAATGAGCGACGTGTCAACGAGCAACGATTTTTCACATTTTTGTGCTCGTTGATCGGCGCTCATTGGTGTTACATGCTGCAATGTTGGTAACGGCGCCGGATGTGCGTCACTACCGACGTGACCCCGACGATATATCGTTACTGATATCGCAGTGTGTAAAGCACCCTTAAGGCTATATTCACATTAGCGTATAGCACCCAATGCGAGTGCATCGGATGCGATATCCTAATGACTCTCGGCTCCCGCTGTGCTGCGAGTGTAAGCCGAGTGTCATGCCACTGTGATCGGATCCTGCAATCACAACACAGCTGCAAAGGAGAAGGAGGGATTAATCCCCCCATCTCCTCCATTGTCAGCCTGTGTGTATATCGCACTGCACTGAGATAACATCCGAGTGCAGTCCGATGTTTCTCTCGCACCTATGTGTATGTAGTATGTATGGGTGCGAGTGATATGGCTAATGCAGACAATCACAGCATGCTGAGATTTTTTTCCTCAGTCTGTTTAGGGCTGAGGAAAAACTCTCAGATCTGAGCTGCAGCATTGTCTAACATGGGGCCGAGTGCAATGCAAGATTTTGTCGCATTGCACTCATGCGAGTCATACGCAAGTGTGATCGTATCCTTAGGTGTTTTATTCTGACAGGATCATAAATTGCTTGCCAAAATTGCAAAACAATAATGATAGCACTGTCTGTGTTGGATCCTCCGACTAGAGTCTCCGTCACCAGAGGGAAAAAGCGCAACAACCTATACTATTTTTTACAATAAAATGTCAAACACTGATCTATGAGCCCTTAGGTGGTAGTGCATTAATAACGGCATTATTTGGGTGTGCAATTACTGCATGGGTTCCAAAGTACTTACAGAACTGATTTGTTTGTTAACGCAGTATGTCGTGCTATTCACAAATGCGAGTTGCACTTCTGAATAACACCATTCACTCTGCCCTATATTGTAATGGAAAATGGGAAAAAATTCCAATTGCGGTGAAATTGTAAAAAAGTGTTATTACACAATTGTTTTTGGGGTTTTTTATATACCATATTCACCATATGGTAAAACTGTCCTGGCAATATGATTCCTCAGGACAGCACGAGTTCGTAGATACCAAACATGTATACTTTTACTTTTATCTAAATGGTGACATATTTTTTTAGAAATTTGACAAAAAACATGTTTTTTTCATCGCCATTTTCCTAGACCCGTAGCGTTCTCATTTTTTAGGATTTGGGTTTCAGTGATGGCTTATTTCTTGCGTCCTGAGCTGGCATTATTAATTATACAATCTCTGGGTAGATGGGATGTTTTGAAATTTGTCAAAAAATAATTACATTTTTGACATTTTCTGAGACATTCTATTTTTTAGGTTCTGTGTGTGACGTTTTTAATTTTAACATTTTGATGCAGATACAATGTTTTGATTGCTTCTGATTACATTTTATTGCAGTATTGGGTGACCAAAAAAAACATAATTTTGCCATTTGTTTTTTTCTCTATCTCGTTACGCCCTTTACATATTTTGATAGATAAGGAATTTGTGAATGTGGCGATACCAAATATTTGTATTTTTTTCTTATTATTATATTTTCAATGGAGCAAAAAGGTGGGTGTTTTGAAGGTTTGTGTTTTTTTATTTTTTTCATATTTTTAAAAACCTTTCATTTTCACAGGAAATATGTCATGGCAGTGACAGGGGTAATTAGCTAACTCCTGGCTGTCATAAAAAACATTGGCTCCTCATGATCACATCACGGGGTTGCCGATGGGAGGGAGGAATGATGTGCTCCCTGCCGGCACGTGTTAAATCCCGCTGTCAGAGATTGATTTTACTAGTTAACAGGTGCGGGTGGATTTGGATTTCAGATCCACCTGCACCTGTTAGAGGCACATGTTGGCTGATCAGATCAGTCAACATGTGAGTAGAAAAGATGCAGGCTCAGCACACGAGCCCGCATCAAAGGGAGGGACACTAATTGCATTTACCCGTACGTTCAGTCGTGAAGGGGTTAAAAAGTAAAAAAAATAGCATTTGATGTTTTCCCCTGTCTTCTTAAGTTTAAAAATGCAAATCAAATCCGTGCAATTAAATCCGTGTCGAGACTCCTAACAGAGGCTCCACGGACCTTTTTGATTTGCATACTTCCCAGGGGGAAATGCACCTAAGATTTCACTGTGTTGAGCACCTTCACTGGCTGCCGACAGTGTTTTCTCTGGCTGGTCTCCCCGAGATCAGTGATTGTTTTGTCTTGTTGGTCTACTAAGCATTGCTCCCACCTGGCCAGAATCCTACTCCACACTAATGAGGGGCAATACCCCAAAACAGCTATCTGTGGATGGATACCTGGCCTTGGTATTTCCCTTGTCATATCTTTAAACTCATCAAGAGCTGGATATTGACTAAAAGGGCCACCTAATATGGTGGTTTTGGTGGTCTCCGAAAAAGAGCTACTCCTTGGCTAGGTCCTTCCCGGAGGGATATCTGACTATTTTTCCGTGTCGAGACTCCTAACAGAGGCTCCACGGACCTTTTTGATTTGCATACTTCCCAGGGGGCAATACACCTAGGATTTCACTGTGTTGAGCGCCTTTGTTGGCTGCAGTATTTTCTCTGGCTGGTCTCCCTGAGATCAGTGATTGTTTTGTCTTGTATGTTTAAACATGACTTTTAAAGAAATGCAATATTATACAAAGTTTAATGTGTGGGAAAATGGCAGAAGAAATATACCTTGCATTGAGGAATACTGAAGTGTACTGGGAATAGGCCTAGAACTAGACAGCTGACAAATGACAATTTACCATAAGTAAACACAGCACCCTTATTTTTGTAAGTTTCTGGGATGATTTGCTTTCATGTTTAATAAAAACAGGGCTGCCCTTGTCTGCATGCGTACAGACAGTGATGTAGATGCATCAAATAATTACCGGAGAAAAGTGCACCCAGGGTAATCTGCCTGTAACAACAACATATTCTGTTTTCACATCTAGTATCGCAATGCATGTTTCCCATGAAACGATTCTAGGAACATTTCCAAGTTGCCTCACATTTAAGTATGGCAAAGATATATGAATACAAAATATTGGACACATGGAGCAGAGAGTAACCTCACACCCCAAGCTGCGTCAGTTCAATATGTTTATTATAGAATTATGGCTAAAAAGCAGATTCTGTGAACAATACATTTTTTTGCCTTCATTATCATTTTAATAGAAAATAAGGTCATCCAGTAGAAACAGGCTGAGATTTCGTGACTCTAGTCTAGGTCATCATTAGTGAACACAATTTATCTGAATATACAGTACATTTGCCATTAGCACTCGAAAAGGTACTACGGGTGTGGGAGAGGAGTGTGTTTTGTTCATAGGAGAAACCAGCTACATTCTACGAAGAAGAGATGAAAAGACAGTGAATTAATTCTGCCTTATTATATAGCTGCTCTATATTCACCAGGCCTTGGGTATACACTTAGTTCTTCCAAACATTTGATCTTTATCACATACTAGTAGGAAATTAGCTTTTTTTAAGCATTTCTATTTTTATTGTATTTTGAGGCAATAAAAAAGAGGTTTAGATAATATATTTAAGTGACCATTTGCTCCATGGACACAATTTGATATGTTAAGGGGGCATATGGAGTAAAATTGTGTGGATGCCACCTTTGCATGGATTTGGACTTGTAGGGTCTTATTTGTGGTCTTAAAATGGCCTGGAATCTGCTTCTCTGACTACATTTAGCTTCTAGTTACTGTTCTTGGGAGATACTTCTCCATGAGCAGAACTGGCCTTTCTAAGATCTAAGAGCAGGTGAGTGTCTCAGATTACTGATGCCAAGTGTGTAGGTCTGGCCTAAGAAGCGATATAGCCATTTTGTCATAGCACAGAGCAAACCTTAAAGAGGTGGTTCACCCTTTTTCATTATTGGCCACATCGATATTATATTGAGAAACAAGATTTCTCTCAAATACCTTGTGTTGCCAAGAGTGCCTGTGAGCGGCGCTATCGCAGTCCGATCTTCCACATGCAGTGACCCCCCCAGGGATCCATAACCTCTGATGTCCGGTGATGTCATCTCAACTTCCTGTTGACCCAACATCACCGTGACCGGCCCCAGCCTCCGTGAGTCACTGGACTGTGGGTGGAGTTTCACCGCTCGTCACTGCAAAGGTGTGAGCAGACCACAATTGCGCCACTGACAGGCACTATTAGCAACACAATGTATTTGAGAGAAACCTTGTTTCTCAATATATCGATGTGGTCAGTAACGAAAATGGGTGAACCACTCCTCTAAAATGTCAGTACCATGGCATCAAGGGACACAAGGAGGGCACCAGGTAATACTAATACCATATATGTGATCTAAATGTTAAATATTGGCCCTGGATTGGAGGGTCATTTAGGTGATTTTACAGTCATCTGCACTATGTAATCATTTTCATTAGAAATTATTGCTATATAGTTACATAGTTACATAGTTACTTAGGTTGAAAAAAGACCTAGGTCCATCTAGTTCAACCTTCCTCCACCAGTTCTACATTTGGTCACTAAGTCATTTATAACCAACAATGTTTTGTGTACTGAGGAAATCATCCAGCCCTTTTTTAAAAGCTGTTATAGTGTCTGCCATTACTACCTCTTGTGGTAGGGCATTCCACAGTCTGACTGCTCTAACTGTAAAGAACCCTTTCCTATTCCACTCGCAGTGAGTGCCCCCTGGTCCTTAGTATTGTCTTTGGAAGGAATAAGTCATGTGCCAGTCCTTTATATTGACCACACATGTATTTATACAAATAAATGAGATCTCCTCTGAGACGTCTTTTTATATAGGTCACAAAATACACCCGTATTAAGAAGACTGCAAATCTCAATATTTTCAAATATCTTAAAATATATTCAACTGTACATCTAAATTTAGAAAAGTGGATAAGATCTAAAAAGAAATCCAATTCATCTATATGTTGCGATTTCTTTCCATATGGAATTGGGCCAGCCGCATGAATTTATAGCTTTTGCTGTGTTGATTTACCTTTGTGCATAGTTTTTAGCTAAAAACTACACTAGCTTTTTTGCATAAAAGCTTAAGCAGTCCCAACATAAAACTATTATTTTTATTACTAATAATAACAATTATTGTAAATTGTCCACATTCAGACTTACAACAATGTAAACTGATAAAAACAGCACAAATCCACTTTTTTCTCTTGGTAATTGTCAAAATGGCCGTAAACAAGTTCCTGAAACAATGCAGTAGATCAAAACTGACTGTAAAGCAAAGTGTTACCGGAATCATTCCATTCTGCTTAAAACAGCAATGAAAGAGTTAGCTATCAGTATCCCATTGCTCTCTAAGCACTGCACTTGTCCTTCCAGCGGTGCATGCAGCTCTCCGTCAAATTTATTAGGCATGTAACCTTTCAACGCGCTGCTCGCTGTGACTCTTTATCAACTGACATGCCAATAGCAATGGAACCAAAGAAAATATATACCATGCAGTGACAGTGATAGGAGCAGATAGCCAGACTTGTCTACTAGAGTCGCATTGGAAATCTGGCATTATTACACCATATCTTCATATATTGTAGATGTTTCCACTACTCAACTAGGTGATGCAAACCTCAACCCATATGTCCCATTGCAGTCTATATCATTTTCTGGTCAATAAAATATTCTGAATCTTATATAGACATCCAATATGAGAGTTTTTTCAATAATTAGATTGCAAACACATCAATTACAACATCCTTTAAGATTCATATTGCCTATACAGTACTACGGCAATTTAAATGCTTTATTGTACAAAAATAAAGCACAATTTTTTCCAGGGTATCATATAAACTAAGGGGTACTTTGTACGTTGCAACATCGCTACTGCGATGTCGTCGGGGTCAAATCGAAAGTGACTCACATCTGGCGCCAGTAACGACGTCGCAACGTGTAAAGCCTAGATGCACCGATAAATGATCGCAAAAGCGTCGTTAATCGGTGATCTGTGTAGTGTCGGTCATTTTCCTAATTTCGCTGCAGCGACAGGTACGATGTTGTTCCTCGTTCCTGTGGCAGAACACATCGCTGTGTATGAAGCCGCAGGAGCGAGGACCATCACCTTACCTGCCTGCACCGAATATGCGGAAGGAAGGATGTGGGCGGGATGTTTACGTCCCACTCATCTCCGCCCCTCCGCTTCTATTGGCTGCCTGCCGTGTGACGTCGCTGTGACGCTGCACGTCCCGCCCCCTTAGGAAGGAGGCAGGTCGCCGGCCAGAGCGACGTCGCAGGGCAGGTAAGTGCGTGTGAAGCTGCCGTAGCGATAATGTTCGCTACGGCAGCTGTCACAAGATATCGCATGTGCGACGGGGGTGGGTACTATCACGCTCGGCATCGCAAGCATCGGCTAGCGATGTCGCAGCGTGCAAAGTACCCCTAAGACTAGATACCCACAGAAGAATTTCAAATACAGCTCCATTACTATGTGGGTAAGTGGCTATATGGGTAAGTCATTCAACACAAATCAAATGTATCTGGATGCCATACAACGGAAGACAAGTCCAGTAAAAGGTTCTGTAATAATTCCTTTTTTTTTTACATGCTGCTGTTGACAATAATATAACCGAAAAGGCATAGCCAAAACAAAGAAGTCATGGATCTCCCTTTTCTACAACACCATATAAGTCACATATACTGTTTCTAACTAACTCTACCATTATACATATGTGAGTTCTTGCAATGTGATTCATGATACAAGGAGGAAAGTTTGCAAAACTATGCCTTTAGCAAAAGTTTTCAAATTTTACTGGACACTACCTCCTGACATGTACACAGACCTAGTTATGGGAGAAAGGTTAAATCCATAAGCTGGTGTGCCAGTCAAGGAATTCAGGGTGAAATAAGAAGTATCTGCTACGACGGGCCTTTTCTAGCCTATCCATATATACTCATACATATATGACTAATAAAAATGGTGGGCGATGCTTATCATAGTTCTCTAAGATTTAAATAAAATTGCATTCACAGTATAATTCATTCCATCCTAGTCCTGTATCAGTACGGCCTGCAGGCTGAAGACATACAGCTGGAGACCTGAGTGTCAACTAAAAAGAGCTGTATTACACATATCTCAGTACGTGTGAAGGAAAATATCTTTCTTTATGAGCACAAAAGGTGTTATCTTCAGGTTCATTCTCAATGATTAGTTGTATTCCATTTGGGTGTAGTCATTCTCCATAGTCTGGTATAACACTGTTAGAATGACAGAGGAGGATGAAGCTGGAGAGCTCCTCATCCAGCAAAACATTGGTTAAAACACTTCTTCAGACATCAAACCTCTACGTCCAGCTGACATCTTAAGTATGTGTGATACAGTTCTTATCAGTTGACACACAGGTCTTGGGAGCTGTATGTCTTCACTCTGCACCCCATACTGACATGTGGCTAGGACAGGCCACAATTTGAATTATATAAGGGATTCTATTTTATCCCATTACTATAGAACTTCTTTAAAGAAGACCTTTCACCAGATTGAGCATGTTATACTGGCTACATAATGGCATAGTGGTTGCAGAGCTTAGTAAATATAGATTTTAATATTTATTTTCTCCTTTCCATTGCAGAAATATTTTCAATTCCATAGTTTACATTATAATGTATGCTATAGTCCAACTGAGCATTATCAGAGAGTGGTCCCTGTGGCATGTCTTTCTTCCTCTGCAGGAGGTTGACCAATCATGACAGACAGCAACACAGAGGGGAAAACAGAGAATGCACTCCTCAGTAATCTTTGGAGCGAAACATGTAACCATGGTTAAAAGAACACAAATAACACAGCACTGGGATATCATCTGGCAGAAAAGTGTAATCTGACAACTAACTTAAGATCAGTCATTGACTTTTGCTATGTCAACTCATCTTGATCTACTTATATTAGATACCTTTATTAGCAAATTTATCAAGTTGGCACATTATTGGTATAGTTAAATTTGGCTACATCTGGAATGTGTAGACATACAACAGAGTTGAGTTATGTATCATTACAAACTCTTCTAGATCTTATGTCACAGTGCTGTCAGCTGTCACCTTCCCCCTATACTGACTGCCACAAGATGACATCTGGAAGTCTTTATAATGATACATAACTCAGTTCTGTCAGATCAATTCAAGCTTGATGCCATTCAAGCCACATTGGCCCTTTGAGTGACCCATAACTTCTCATCATAATGGCCCCATTTTCACTGGGGTAAATGGAGACTTGGGAGTTCAGGTCCTGCCCTCTTGATTCACTTTATGGAAAAAAGTAAAGTATGCCAACTTGGCTACATTCAAAGGACAGGACAGTGCCCATTTTTAACAGAGGTGCAAGTCTTAAGGTACTGTCACACATAACAAGATCGATAGCGAGATCGTAGCTGACTCACGGTTTCCATGACGCAGTAGCGATCCCGTTAGCAATCTTGTTATGTGTAACACCTACCAGCGATCAGGCCCCTGCTGTGAGATCTCTGGTCGTTGCGGAATGGTCCAGGCCATTTTCTTCAAAGGTGATGTCCTGCTTGGCAGCACGCATCGCTGTGTTTGACACTGTGTGACAGGGTCACAGTGACTGCTGAGATCATTATACAGGTCGCTACTGCGACCTGTATTGTTCTGCATCGTTGGTAAGGTCTGACTGTGTGACATCTCACCTGCGACCTCCCAGCGACTTACCAGCGATCCCTATCAGGTCGCATCGTTTTCAGGATCGTTGGTAAGTCGTTGTGTGTGACCGGGCCTTTAGAGGTGGTATGCCATAAATATCTGAAGTACGATACATAAAAAGAGAAGGCACAGCACAATAGCATTTTATCTGGTGGATAACAAGGTGATGGATAGGAATTGCTCACCTATTTGGGTTATTTAAATCCACACTTGAGGATAACAGATGGAACAGCTGCTGCAGTACTCTCTGGCTGGGATCACTCGCCGTGAAGACAACATAATGGAGGAATGGCAGTAGTCATCTGCACTTCTGTTATTTCTGGAGTCCAGGAAGGCAATATGTTAAAATGGCTTATACGCTACGTGTTTCGAAGCTTAACCAGTTTTGTCATCAGAAGCACCACATTAATAGAATACTATTAATGTCGTTCTCCTGATGAAGAAGCTGGTTAAGCTCCAAAACATGTATAGAATAAATCATTTTATCATATTGCCTTCCTGGACTCCTGAATTAATACCACCACATTCTTCCACTACTTTGACATATCAGAAGTACAAATACCTCTTAATTTTAGGCACCTGCGTGTCAATGCAAATCTGTATCAGGGTTTACCACCTACTATGTGACATTTCAGACACCTAAGGCTGAGGCCACACGGGGTTATGTGCGAGTCCTCGGATGACACTCGGCTTATGCTCGCAGCACAGCAGGAACAGAGTGTCATGCAACTTTGGTCCAATCGTGCGATTAGACCACAGCTGATAAGGGGGGGGCGGCGATGTAGAGGGGAGGGGCGATGCTGCAGAGGAGAGGGAGGAATTTATCTCCCCATCTCTTCCGTTGC
This sequence comes from Anomaloglossus baeobatrachus, assembly GCF_048569485.1. Classification (NCBI taxonomy): domain Eukaryota; kingdom Metazoa; phylum Chordata; class Amphibia; order Anura; family Aromobatidae; genus Anomaloglossus; species Anomaloglossus baeobatrachus. The sequence continues at coordinate 457,465,820 of NC_134354.1, forward strand.
CAGCTGATGTGAGACTCGCACAGCTCTCACATTACACCGGTGTAACACTAGAGCAGTGTGATGTTTCTCTCGCCCCATAGACTTGCATGGATGCGAGTGGAACAGGATCGCATTCCACTTGCAGCATGCTGCAACTGTTTTCTCGGTCCGATTATTGCTGAGAAAATAATCGCTCATGGGAGCTGCCCCATAGAGTAATATTGGTCCGAGTAGAATGCGATTTTTTATTGCATTCTACTCACACAGTTTTTCTTGCTGTGTGTCCTAGGCATAAGGGTACAACTGCTACATCACCTTCTATAGCTATGCTTCTTAAAATGTGTTGAGTGAAGGTCCATTTTCTCTGGCCATTTTTAGCCCATGAACATGGTTCAATTGATTTATATAAGATGATCTATGCTCATTTAAATGGAACCACCCAGCAGGATTTTGCCCTATAAACTAGAGGCAGTGCCATAATGGCACTAGGATGCTGATTAAAATAATGCCTTTAGTTGAGAAATCTGAGGCTTTATTGTGAAGCAATCTTTGTCCAAACTTTCCAAAATGACGTAATATGTGTACAGGCTTGAGCATTGGGGCGGGACTTTGTGGGTCGGGTCTACTTATTATTCTTCCTCCTACCTTCCCTCCTTTTCTTTATTTAAATTTTGTGCCGCCATTATTATCGCTGTTGGTGGCGTGTGCTTTTTGCTATTGTGGCGTATTCAATAAGATGGAATTAGAGCAATCATGTATAGTGATCTCCGTCACCATATTACTGAGCACACTGCTGCGATAACAATGAGCTGCGGTGTATGTGCTGATGAAAAAAATTCAATCTGCGCATACACCATTGCTTATATTCATTGGCAAAGTGTCTTCAAGAAAATTGAGCCAGAGATTGCAGTACGCACATGCGCTGATTATGGCACTATTATGGCACAGAAATAGCGGCAGCGGCGCAAAATTTAAATAAAGAAAAGGAGGCAAAGCAGGAGGAGGAATGATAAAAGAGGACTCAACCCACAAAGTCCCGCCCTGATGCTCAATCCTGTGCACAAATTACGTCATTTTGGAAAGTTTGGACAAAGATTGCTCTTGAACAAAGCCATGGCTTGTTTTCCAACTCAGGGTTACAGGTCATGTGAGGGGTTAATCCCATCCTGCCTCGTTCCGGATGTCAGGACGCTGTTTCCTGGCGCTTCGCCTCTAATGCAGTGCTAATGCTGGTTTATGCTCTGCAGCATGTGTTGCTGGCTCCCGTGAGTTACCTGATCTGTTCTGCCTCCCTTCTTCCTTGCCCTGCCCATTCCCTCCTCTGTCCGTCCGTTCCATTCCCTGACTACCCACTACTGTCTGCCTATACTCCCAGCCGTGTCTGTCTGATCCTGGTCCCAACCTGTTTGTCCTCCACCCTTGTATGTTTCTTGGATTTTCCAGCATCTGACCTGTATCCTCTTTCCTGGCTTTGGCTCTGTCTCTCCCTTCTGTTTTATATGTGACTTCCCGTCTTCTGACCCTTAGCTATCACCTGACCACGATTTGATTATTCCTCTATTACTAACGATACCTCCTGCTGCTGACCTGATCTACTGACTACTCTATTGCCCTCTTGTGGTTTACCTGCTTACTGCACACTGAAGCTACACTGCTGGTAGCTTCATAGTCTCTCACAATATAGCGTGACACCTTAGATATCTATACTAAAGGTAAAATATATCTTTGTACCGTGTTAGCCAGTAGAGATAAAAAAAATTGTTTAAAAGAACAGAGAGTCCTCAGTGGTTGATACCTTTTAATGGCTAACTGAAAAGATGGTAATAATTGCAAGCTTTCGAGACTACTCAGGTCTCTTCATCAGGCATGGTATAACACAAAATCTGAAGAGTCACATATTTATACACAACAGGACTTGGAATAGTGCAGTAAAAAAAAAAAAAAAAAAAAAGTCACATATTTATACACAACAGGACTTGGAATAGTGCAGTAAAAAAAAAAAAAAAAAAGTCACATATTTATACACAACAGGACTTAGAATAAAGCAGTAAAAAAAAAAAAAAAAAAAAAATTTTTTTTTTTTTTTTTTTTTTTTACTGCACTATTCCAAGTCCTGTTGTGTATAAATATGTGACTCTTCAGATTTTGTGTTATACCATGCCTGATGAAGAGACCTGAGTAGTCTCGAAAGCTTGCAATTATTACCATCTTTTCAGTTAGCCATTAAAAGGTATCAACCACTGAGGACTCTCTGTTCTTTTAAACAATTTTTTTTTATACTAAAGGTATCATTTTAATCAGCCTCCTAGCGCTATTTTGGCACTGCCTCTAGTTTATAAGGCAAAAACCTGCTTGTTGGTTCTCTTTAATGGCTCATTCTCACAATTGTTCTGTCCCGTATACAGCAACATGCCCCCTACTTACAAATGGCTACGAATACCAATAATTTGTATGTCAATTTGATTGCTCGTTGACTGACCAGAATCATGTTTACATGAACAGATCATCGAGAACGGGTACTCGTTTGAACAATCGCTAACAGTCTATGTAAATGCACCTTAATTTTCTGTACTGGTTATTTAATAATCCCTACAATTTGTCATAGTAAAACAGGAGCACATTAAGATAATATAGTTCAGCCTTCGTATAATGCCTGTAAAATAAAACAACGCCGGTGGTTTCACCTGCTCAGTTTAGGAGCAGTGAATTCCTAAATGTTTTATCTTTCCTTCTATCTTGTCTAACCAGGATTTGGCCTAAAGAAAAGATACTCTTAAACTAGGAGATCTTTCCATCGCAGGCTGTTCTGCTCCCGGTGCTCGGCAGTGACACAGCTAATGTGGAGGGTTGTACAGCAGCATCGGGATTCTCAGTGTTTTCAATACTAATGCAGAATTGCCTGTGGGCATATCTCCTAGTCGCACACCAGACTTGTAAATTAGGTAGGAAACAATTCATGGATTTAAGAGATTTAAAATGCTTTCACTGACAGATAATACTACTTTCTCCCCGAGGCGTATATAAAAGACACAAATCTACACTGGGCTGATTTTGATACTTTTTTGAGTAATCACAGGAGCAATCTATATTGTTATATACAGCTTTTATGATTCCTTTATTTGATATCAGTAATATTGCAAAAACTAAACACATCTCACAACTGATATGCACCAGTAATTAATAGGAAATTGACATGAAAGTTAATAAAATCTGCTCTGAGTGTTTATATTTAAAAGATTTATTGTTAGCGTTTTCTATTAGGGATGATCGAATACCTCAAATATTCGGCAACGACCATATTTGACGAATAGGTCGCCGCTATGCGACTATTTGCGAATATTCGATGCGCAATGTAAGTCTATGGGAAACCCGAATAGTGGCCGAATAGCAACTATTCGGGCTTCCCATAGACTTACATTGCGCATCAAATATTTATATAGCGGCGACCTATTCGTCAGATATTCGCAAAGCCGAATATTGCCGACTATTTGTGATTTTCGAGCATCCCTATTTACTATCATTAGTTTTTCTATTTTCTTCTATCAACACTCAATTTTGGGTAAATTAGCTAAATTTTAAATGAGTTTAGATAAATTTAAAGGGTGTTCCTATCTCCAAGCTTCTATCCCAACATGTAGTAGGTGTAATAATAATAATATTACCAAATACTTCCAATTAGAAATGTACTATATTTCTCCTGATATAGCCATGTGTCTTACTTCATGTGCAGGGCATTGCAGCTTAGGTATTCACGGTTAGGACCACTTATATAGTGACAGTTAGTTAGTTGCTCATGGTTGTAACCATGGATACCTAAAGCCCTGCACAAGAAGTAAGAGACATGGCTATATCAGGAGAGACATACTACATTTACACCTACTAGATATTCAAATAGGATCTTGGAGATGACAATACCCTTTAATTTCCACTGAATCTTCTTTAATCGTTCAGTAAAATCTGTATTAAACCATTTTCTAATACAAACTTATTGCATCTAGTTTAGTAACAATTCGGGTAGTAAAACAATTGAATTGATGTAACAATATAATAGATTTCTTAAGACCGTTTGCAACCTCTATGTAAGAAGTGAATAGATTGTAAAAATTCCTCTAAATACTCCATTTATGGCATCTATGTTTTATAATTGGTAACATGTTCTAATGATATCCTTTTCAATTACCTCTTTGCAGTGAGGCATAAATGGGCCTCCAGATAACGATCTCACAACTGGGCACATTTTTTCTCCTTTTTAAAGCTTTAGGACGAAGACTCCAGGAAGGAGCCTCCATTGCCTTCACTAGTATTTGTCTGTGCTCATCTCAGATGTCGTCCTGTGATGGACTGTCACTATTAATGCCATTACTACTTGTTCTTTTATGCTTTGGCTGCTGATTCTCCATGCGGGAAGGGGAGATACCACATATGCATGCATTGTATTCTTTTACTGGTGGAGGGGATTGAGTCCCTCATCTGATACATGTAAAGAGTAGAGTTGAGCGCGGTTCGTGGTTCGTGGTTCTCCAGTTCGCGGCTCGAGTGATTTTGGGGCATGTTCTAGATCGAACTAGAACTCGAGCTTTTTGCAAAAGCTCGATAGTTCTAGAAACGTTCGAGAACGGTTCTAGCAGCCAAAAAACAGCTAAATCATAGCTTGGTTTCTGCTGTAATAGTGTAAGTCACTCTGTGAATCAAACTATTATCACATTTCAGTGTATAGTGTGCGTGAACAGCGCCTTCAGATCACTGCTGTTTCTATAATGGCGATCGCCATTTTTTTTTTTTTTTTTTCTTGTCTTCCTTCCCTAAGTGCGCGCGTCTTGTGGGGCGGGCCAGCATGTCAGCCAATCCCAGACACACACACAGCTAAGTGGACTTTGAGCCAGAGAAGCAACGGCATGTGTGATAGGATCTGCATGTCACATGTCCCTGCATTATAAAACCGGACATTTTCTTCACGGACGCCATTATCTGCCTTCTGCGTCTTTGGTGTCAGACATCACTGTCGCAGCTCCGTCTTCCTGAGTCCTATAGCCGATACAGCTGTATGCGCTGCATACACAGCGTTAGACAGCTTAGGGAGAGCACTTTATAGCAGTCCTTTTAAGGGCTCCAACCGGCAGGGTCAGAGAGCCATAGGTGACAGGTCCTGCAAACAGCAACAGCGTCTGTGTAGCCCAGGTCAGGGATTTCCTACCTGCATTTCACCACTAGGAGGGAATAGAAAGGCAGGCTTCCATTCCTCTACCCAGAGCACCACAATCCTGCCACTGTACCCTCTTGTCCTCTGCACACTCCAACTGATAACTAAGCCATTATACTAGCAAACACTCAGTGTACCTAGTGGCATCCTATACGTGGCTATTGGACTTTGCTATAGTCCCACTAGTGCAAAGACATTTGCAGAGCGCGTCTGCCTGCATTGCACACTACAACTCATTCTAAACAAGCCATTATACTAGCAAACACTCAGTGTACCTAGTGGCATCCTATACGTGGCTATTGGACTTTGCTATAGTCCCACTAGTGCAAAGACATTTGCAGAGCGCGTCTGCCTGCATTGCACACTCCAACTCATTAAAACCAAGCCATTATACTAGCAAACACTCAGTGTACCTAGTGGCATCCTATACGTGGCTATTGGACTTTGCTATAGTCCCACTAGTGCAAAGACATTTGCATAGCGCGTCTGCCGGCATTGCACACTCAAACTCATTTTAACTAAGCCATTATACTAGCAAACACTCAGTGTACCTAGTGGCATCCTATACGTGGCTATTGGACTTTGCTATAGTCCCACTAGTGCAAAGACATTAGCAGAGCACATCTGCCTGCATTGCACACTACAACTCATTCTAACCAAGCCATTATACTAGCAAACACTCAGTGTACCTAGTGGCATCCTATACGTGGCTATTGGACTTTGCTATAGTCCCACTAGTGCAAAGACATTTGCATAGCGCGTCTGCCTGCATTGCACACTCAAACTCATTTTAACTAAGCCATTATACTAGCAAACACTCAGTGTACCTAGTGGCATCCTATACGTGGCTATTGGACTTTGCTATAGTCCCACTAGTGCAAAGACATTAGCAGAGCACATCTGCCTGCATTGCACACTACAACTCATTCTAACCAAGCCATTATACTAGCAAACACTCAGTGTACCTAGTGGCATCCTATACGTGGCTATTGGACTTTGCTATAGTCCCACTAGTGCAAAGACATTTGCAGAGCGCGTCTGCCTGCGTTGCACACTACAACTCATTCTAACCAAGCCATTATACTAGCAAACACTCAGTGTACCTAGTGGCATCCTATACGTGGCTATTGGACTTTGCTATAGTCCCACTAGTGCAAAGACATTTGCAGAGCGCGTCTGCCTGCGTTGCACACTACAACTCATTCTAACCAAGCCATTATACTAGCAAACACTCAGTGTACCTAGTGGCATCCTATACGTGGCTATTGGACTTTGCTATAGTCCCACTAGTGCAAAGACATTTGCAGAGCGCGTCTGCCTGCGTTGCACACTACAACTCATTCTAACCAAGCCATTATACTAGCAAACACTCAGTGTACCTAGTGGCATCCTATACGTGGCTATTGGACTTTGCTATAGTCCCACTAGTGCAAAGACATTTGCAGAGCGCGTCTGCCTGCGTTGCACACTACAACTCATTCTAACCAAGCCATTATACTAGCAAACACTCAGTGTACCTAGTGGCATCCTATACGTGGCTATTGGACTTTGCTATAGTGCCACTAGTGCAAAGACATTTGCAGAGCGCGTCTGCCTGCGTTGCACACTACAACTCATTCTAACCAAGCCATTATACTAGCAAACACTCAGTGTACCTAGTGGCATCCTATACGTGGCTATTGGACTTTGCTATAGTCCCACTAGTGCAAAGACATTTGCAGAGCGCGTCTGCCTGCGTTGCACACTACAACTCATTCTAACCAAGCCATTATACTAGCAAACACTCAGTGTACCTAGTGGCATCCTATACGTGGCTATTGGACTTTGCTATAGTCCCACTAGTGCAAAGACATTTGCAGAGCGCGTCTGCCTGCGTTGCACACTACAACTCATTCTAACCAAGCCATTATACTAGCAAACACTCAGTGTACCTAGTGGCATCCTATACGTGGCTATTGGACTTTGCTATAGTCCCACTAGTGCAAAGACATTTGCAGAGCGCGTCTGCCTGCGTTGCACACTACAACTCATTCTAACCAAGCCATTATACTAGCAAACACTCAGTGTACCTAGTGGCATCCTATACGTGGCTATTGGACTTTGCTATAGTCCCACTAGTGCAAAGACATTTGCAGAGCGCGTCTGCCTGCGTTGCACACTACAACTCATTCTAACCAAGCCATTATACTAGCAAACACTCAGTGTACCTAGTGGCATCCTATACGTGGCTATTGGACTTTGCTATAGTCCCACTAGTGCAAAGACATTTGCAGAGCGCGTCTGCCTGCGTTGCACACTACAACTCATTCTAACCAAGCCATTATACTAGCAAACACTCAGTGTACCTAGTGGCATCCTATACGTGGCTATTGGACTTTGCTATAGTCCCACTAGTGCAAAGACATTTGCAGAGCGCGTCTGCCTGCGTTGCACACTACAACTCATTCTAACCAAGCCATTATACTAGCAAACACTCAGTGTACCTAGTGGCATCCTATACGTGGCTATTGGACTTTGCTATAGTCCCACTAGTGCAAAGACATTTGCAGAGCGCGTCTGCCTGCGTTGCACACTACAACTCATTCTAACCAAGCCATTATACTAGCAAACACTCAGTGTACCTAGTGGCATCCTATACGTGGCTATTGGACTTTGCTATAGTCCCACTAGTGCAAAGACATTTGCAGAGCGCGTCTGCCTGCATTGCACACTCCAACTCATTAAAACCAAGCCATTATACTAGCAAACACTCAGTGTACCTAGTGGCATCCTATACGTGGCTATTGGACTTTGCTATAGTCCCACTAGTGCAAAGACATTTGCATAGCGCGTCTGCCGGCATTGCACACTCAAACTCATTTTAACTAAGCCATTATACTAGCAAACACTCAGTGTACCTAGTGGCATCCTATACGTGGCTATTGGACTTTGCTATAGTCCCACTAGTGCAAAGACATTAGCAGAGCACATCTGCCTGCATTGCACACTACAACTCATTCTAACCAAGCCATTATACTAGCAAACACTCAGTGTACCTAGTGGCATCCTATACGTGGCTATTGGACTTTGCTATAGTCCCACTAGTGCAAAGACATTTGCATAGCGCGTCTGCCTGCATTGCACACTCAAACTCATTTTAACTAAGCCATTATACTAGCAAACACTCAGTGTACCTAGTGGCATCCTATACGTGGCTATTGGACTTTGCTATAGTCCCACTAGTGCAAAGACATTAGCAGAGCACATCTGCCTGCATTGCACACTACAACTCATTCTAACCAAGCCATTATACTAGCAAACACTCAGTGTACCTAGTGGCATCCTATACGTGGCTATTGGACTTTGCTATAGTCCCACTAGTGCAAAGACATTTGCAGAGCGCGTCTGCCTGCGTTGCACACTACAACTCATTCTAACCAAGCCATTATACTAGCAAACACTCAGTGTACCTAGTGGCATCCTATACGTGGCTATTGGACTTTGCTATAGTCCCACTAGTGCAAAGACATTTGCAGAGCGCGTCTGCCTGCGTTGCACACTACAACTCATTCTAACCAAGCCATTATACTAGCAAACACTCAGTGTACCTAGTGGCATCCTATACGTGGCTATTGGACTTTGCTATAGTCCCACTAGTGCAAAGACATTTGCAGAGCGCGTCTGCCTGCGTTGCACACTACAACTCATTCTAACCAAGCCATTATACTAGCAAACACTCAGTGTACCTAGTGGCATCCTATACGTGGCTATTGGACTTTGCTATAGTCCCACTAGTGCAAAGACATTTGCAGAGCGCGTCTGCCTGCGTTGCACACTACAACTCATTCTAACCAAGCCATTATACTAGCAAACACTCAGTGTACCTAGTGGCATCCTATACGTGGCTATTGGACTTTGCTATAGTCCCACTAGTGCAAAGACATTTGCAGCACGTCTGCCTGCGTTGCACACTCCAACTAATTATAACTAAGTTGCATTGTCAGGGATATTTATTCTTTATTATTCTGCTGTTAATAAAGCTAGACCACCACTGCAATCTTCACCACCTCTCAATTTTTACTACCACATTTTCAGTCCACAATCTTGTCGCAATCAACATGAGTGGCAAAATGACAGATGCTGGTGGAAAGGGGAAGAGGCGTGGTGTAAAAGGCAAAAAAGGTTTTGTCCGTGGGGAAGGTGGCAAAGCTCCATTATCATCTGCTGAAGATAGACCATCTACCAGCAAAAGTAAGATGTCTACTACTTACCGTGGACAATCCGATGTGCTCCCTTTGTTACGGACACGAACAACAGGAACAAAGGTAGATGATGGGCAAAAAAGGAAAATGCTTGAATGGATCTCAAGTGGTCCAACAAGTGCCCTCTCTGCCACTTCAAGTACCGCATCCAAAAAACACCAGTCCTCTGAGTTGTCATCCCAATCAAACTTGCTTTCTCCCAGCTCTGAAGTCTCCATCAGCCCTGCACAGTATGGTGGAACTGAGATGGCTGAGTCTGCAGAGCTGTTCAGTCACACTATAGCCTGGGAATCAGAGGTCTGCTCCCAAGCTACAGTGAGTACAGAACAGGAAATGGTCTGCAGTGATGCCCAGAACCTTTGTGACTCAGATTCAGGCCGTGAGGACCAAGTTTCTGAGCATAATGTTGACCCTTTGTCACAAACTGTAACACCTGTGGTTATAGACAATGAGGAACATACTGATGAAGATGAGACGCAGATACCCGATTGGGATGACAACTTAAATATTCGTTCAGGGCAAGAAGAGGCTCGGTCTGAGGGGGAGGGGAGTGCAAACACAACAATTGATGATGACGTTCTAGATCCCACCTACTGTCAACCCCCAGTCAGGCACTCGAGGAGGTCAACAGAGGCGGTGGAGGAGGATGCAACCGACGACGAAGTTACCTTGCGCCTTCCTGGACAGAGTCGGAGCACTGGTAGCACGTCTACAACTGCATCCTCAGCCACCACTCTGCCTATGAGCATTATTCGTGGTGGATCAACAGGTCGCATGGCCTCTAAGCCTTGCCTAGCCTGGTCCTTTTTTCACATCGAAAAAGATCGCCCAACTCATGTGATATGTAACATTTGTCATGATTCTGTTAGTAGAGGTCAAAACCTCAGCAGTTTGACAACTTCTTCCATGAATCGTCACATGACTAAATATCATAAGTCCCGGTGGGAAGCTCACCGTGCTGCAATGCGGCCTAGTGGAGCGAACCATCCACCGCCCGCCCCTTCCACTGCATCCGCGCGCTCTTCATCTTCTAGGACTGTGGGGACAGCTGCCACACCTGTTTTTCCACGCAAAACTTCCACCACTGTAACCGCAACAGGCAGTTTGCTTGTAAGGTCGTCAGTTGGTTTGGAAGGGGAAACAAGTGAGTGTGTACAGCTCTCTCAGACATCGATAGCACCAACGTTGGATGAAGGCAACATCATGTCTCCGCCTGCACTTTCCTCACAAACCTGCATTTTTCCAGGGACACCCTACTCAACACCGTCTACACACAGCAGCCAGATCTCTGTCCCTCAGATGTGGTCAAATAAAAGGCCACTTCCTCCGACCCATGACAAAGCTAAGAGGTTGACTCTATCCCTCTGTAAGCTGTTGGCTACCGAAATGCTGCCTTTCCGCCTAGTGGACACACAGGATTTTAGAGACCTTATGTCTGTCGCTGTGCCCCAGTACCAGATGCCTAGTCGCCACTACTTCTCTAAGAAAGGTGTGCCCGCGCTACACCAGCATGTCGCACACAACATCACCGCTTCCTTGAGAAACTCTGTGTGTGAACGGGTGCATTTCACCACCGATACTTGGACCAGTAAGCATGGACAGGGACGTTACATGTCGCTGACTGGGCACTGGGTAACTATGGTGATAGATGGTGAAGGGTCTGCTGCACAAGTCTTGCCGTCCCCACGACTTGTGTGTCAATCCTCTGTCTGTCCAAGTTCCGCCACTGCTTCTGCATCCTCCACCTCATCTGGGTCCTCCACCTCCGCCCCAAGCCTGCCTGGTCAGGCCACCAGCGTTCTCACTGCGCAGAAGGAATCACGCACCCCTCATTACTATGCTGGCAGCAGAGCGCAACGGCATCAGGCGGTCTTTAGCTTGACATGTCTTGGTAATAAGAGTCACACAGCTGAGGAGTTGTGGTCAGCTTTGCGGTCCGAGTTTAATAAATGGTTGTCTCCACTCAAACTGCAGCCTGGTAAGGCCGTGTGCGACAATGCTGCAAACCTGGGTGCGGCACTTCGCCTGGGCAAGGTGACACACGTACCTTGTATGGCTCACGTGTTGAACCTTGTCGTGCAGCAATTTTTAACACACTATCCCGGCCTAGATGGCCTTCTGAACAGGGCACGAAAACTGTCAGCTCACTTCCGCCGTTCAAGCGCCGCAGCAGAGCGACTTGCATCGCTCCAGAAGTCTTTCGGCCTGCCGGTTCATCGCCTGAAATGCGATGTGGCGACACGCTGGAATTCAACTCTCCACATGTTACAGCGACTGTGGCAGCACCGCAGAGCCCTGGTGCAATACGTCATGACGTATAGCCTGGGCCAACGAGATGCAGAGGTGGGGCAGATCACCCTGATGGAGTGGTCTCAGATCAAGGACCTATGCACCCTTCTGCACAGTTTCGACATGGCGACGAATATGTTTAGCTCTGACAATGCCATTATCAGCATGACGATTCCAGTCATTTACATGCTGGAGCACACGCTAAACACTATTCGGAGTCAGGGGGTGGGACAACATGAAGGGGAGGAACTACAGGAGGATTCATATGCGCAAGGGACAACAACATCACGAAGGTCCAGACGTTCATCATCACCAACGCAGCAGGCATGGGACCATGGGGGACAGGGATCGACAAGGGCGCATAGTAGCAGGCGAAATGTTGAGCAAGGTGCAGGAGAACATGAAGAAATGGAGGACGAACTGTCCATGGACATGGAAGACTCAGCGGATGAGGGAGACCTTGGTCAAATTTCAGTTGAAAGAGGTTGGGGTCAGATGTCAGAGGAAGAAAGAACGGGTAGCACCTCTATGCCACAAACACAGCATGGACTTGGTCCGCATGGCTGCGCAAGACACATGAGTGCCTTTTTGTTGCACTACCTCCAACATGACAGTCGTATTGTCAAAATTAGAAGTGATGATGACTACTGGATTGCCACACTATTAGATCCCCGGTACAAGTCCAAATTTTGTGACATAATTCCAGCCATAGAAAGGGACGCACGTATGCAGGAGTATCAGCAGAAGCTGTTACTAGATCTTAGCTCGGCTTTTCCACCAAACAACCGTGCAGGTGCAGGGAGTGAATCTCCCAGTTGTAACTTGACAAACATGGGACGGTCTCGTCATCTTCAACAGTCTACCCGTACCAGTAGGACCTTTTCTGGTGCCGGTAACAGCAATTTTATGGAATCTTTTCATAATTTTTTTAGACCCTCTTTTGCAAGGCCACCAGAGACAACAAGTCTGACACATACTCAACGGCTGGAGAGGATGATACAGGAGTATCTCCAAATGAACATCGATGCCATGACTGTGCAACTGGAGCCTTGCTCCTTTTGGGCTTCAAACATAGAAAAATGGCCAGAGCTCTCCAGTTACGCCTTGGAGATTTTGTCGTGTCCAGCTGCCAGCGTTGTCTCTGAACGTGTATTCAGTGCTGCTGGGTGTGTGCTGACAGATAAGCGCACGCGTCTGTCCAGTGACAATGTGGACAGACTGACGTTCATCAAAATGAACAAGTCATGGATCCAGAAGGAATTTACTACCCCTGTGTCATCCTGGGGAGAGTAAATGCTTGTGGATTTGGAATGTGCTTGATGCAAATCAAAACATCCTGTTTGCAACTAGGGCCCAAGTGCTGCCACTGATGTGGTGGGTGTCTGTGTGGCCCAATTTTTGGAAAAAAGGGAGACTCCGCTTGGAGTAACCCTTGCTTGCTGTGTTTTTAAAAGAAGCCAAGATGAACAGAGCTGGGATCAGGAAAGACTTTGCTACCTACCCCGGTGTCATCCTGGGGACGGCTAAGAATAGCGTATTTTTGAATGTGCTTGATGCAAATCAAAACATCCTGTTTGCAACTAGGGCCCAAGTGCTGCCACTGATGTGGTGGGTGTCTGTGTGGCCCAATTTTTGGAAAAAAGGGAGACTCCGCTTGGAGTAACCCTTGCTTGCTGTGTTTTTAAAAGAAGCCAAGATGAACAGAGCTGGGATCAGGAAAGACTTTGCTACCTACCCCGGTGTCATCCTGGGGACGGCTAAGAATAGCGTATTTTTGAATGTGCTTGATGCAAATCAAAACATCCTGTTTGCAACTAGGGCCCAAGTGCTGCCACTGATGTGGTGGGTGTCTGTGTGGCCCAATTTTTGGAAAAAAGGGAGACTCCGCTTGGAGTAACCCTTGCTTGCTGTGTTTTTAAAAGAAGCCAAGATGAACAGAGCTGGGATCAGGAAAGACTTTGCTACCTACCCCGGTGTCATCCTGGGGACGGCTAAGAATAGCGTATTTTTGAATGTGCTTGATGCAAATCAAAACATCCTGTTTGCAACTAGGGCCCAAGTGCTGCCACTGATGTGGTGGGTGTCTGTGTGGCCCAATTTTTGGAAAAAAGGGAGACTCCGCTTGGAGTAACCCTTGCTTGCTGTGTTTTTAAAAGAAGCCAAGATGAACAGAGCTGGGATCAGGAAAGACTTTGCTACCTACCCCGGTGTCATCCTGGGGACGGATAAGAATAGCGTATTTTTGAATGTGCTTGATGCAAATCAAAACATCCTGTTTGCAACTAGGGCCCAAGTGCTGCCACTGATGTGGTGGGTGTCTGTGTGGCCCAATTTTTGGAAAAAAGGGAGACTCCGCTTGGAGTAACCCTTGCTTGCTGTGTTTTTAAAAGAAGCCAAGATGAACAGAGCTGGGATCAGGAAAGACTTTGCTACCTACCCCGGTGTCATCCTGGGGACGGCTAAGAATAGCGTATTTTTGAATGTGCTTGATGCAAATCAAAACATCCTGTTTGCAACTAGGGCCCAAGTGCTGCCACTGATGGGGTGGGTGTCTGTGTGGCCCAATTTTTGGAAAAAAGGGAGACTCCGCTTGGAGTAACCCTTGCTTGCTGTGTTTTTAAAAGAAGCCAAGATGAACAGAGCTGGGATCAGGAAAGACTTTGCTACCTACCCCGGTGTCATCCTGGGGACGGATAAGAATGGCGTATTTTTGAATGTGCTTGATGCAAATCTAGCTGTGAAGTGTACAACTGGGGCACAACTGCTGCCACTGAATGGGTGGGTGTGTGTGGGGCCCAATTTTTGGAAAAAAGGGGAGACTCCGCTTGGAGTAACCCTTGCTTACATTGTTTTTAAAAGAAGCCAAGATGAACAAGTCATGGGTCAGCAAAGACTTTGCTACCTACCCCAGTGTCATCCTGGGGACGGCTAAGAATAGCGTATTTTTGAATGTGCTTGATGCAAATCAAAACATCCTGTTTGCAACTAGGGCCCAAGTGCTGCCACTGATGGGGTGGGTGTCTGTGTGGCCCAATTTTTGGAAAAAAGGGAGACTCCGCTTGGAGTAACCCTTGCTTGCTGTGTTTTTAAAAGAAGCCAAGATGAACAGAGCTGGGATCAGGAAAGACTTTGCTACCTACCCCGGTGTCATCCTGGGGACGGATAAGAATGGCGTATTTTTGAATGTGCTTGATGCAAATCTAGCTGTGAAGTGTACAACTGGGGCACAACTGCTGCCACTGAATGGGTGGGTGTGTGTGGGGCCCAATTTTTGGAAAAAAGGGGAGACTCCGCTTGGAGTAACCCTTGCTTACATTGTTTTTAAAAGAAGCCAAGATGAACAAGTCATGGGTCAGCAAAGACTTTGCTACCTACCCCAGTGTCATCCTGGGGACGGCTAAGAATAGCGTATTTTTGAATGTGCTTGATGCAAATCAAAACATCCTGTTTGCAACTAGGGCCCAAGTGCTGCCACTGATGGGGTGGGTGTCTGTGTGGCCCAATTTTTGGAAAAAAGGGAGACTCCGCTTGGAGTAACCCTTGCTTGCTGTGTTTTTAAAAGAAGCCAAGATGAACAGAGCTGGGATCAGGAAAGACTTTGCTACCTACCCCGGTGTCATCCTGGGGACGGATAAGAATAGCGTATTTTTGAATGTGCTTGATGCAAATCAAAACATCCTGTTTGCAACTAGGGCCCAAGTGCTGCCACTGAATGGGTGGGTGTGTGTGGGGCCCAATTTTTGGAAAAAAGGGGAGACTCCGCTTGGAGTAACCCTTGCTTACATTGTTTTTAAAAGAAGCCAAGATGAACAAGTCATGGGTCAGCAAAGACTTTGCTACCTACCCCAGTGTCATCCTGGGGACGGCTAAGAATAGCGTATTTTTGAATGTGCTTGATGCAAATCAAAACATCCTGTTTGCAACTAGGGCCCAAGTGCTGCCACTGATGGGGTGGGTGTCTGTGTGGCCCAATTTTTGGAAAAAAGGGAGACTCCGCTTGGAGTAACCCTTGCTTGCTGTGTTTTTAAAAGAAGCCAAGATGAACAGAGCTGGGATCAGGAAAGACTTTGCTACCTACCCCGGTGTCATGCTGGGGACGGTTAATTATGGCGTATTTTGGAATGTGCTTGATAGAAATCTAGCTGTGAAGTGTACAACTAGGGCACAAGTGCTGCCACTGAATGGGTGGGTGTGTGGGGCCCAATTTTTGGAAAAAAAGGGAGACTCCGCTTGGAGTAACCCTTGCTTGCTGTGTTTTTAAAAGAAGCCAAGATGAACAGAGCTGGGATCAGGAAAGACTTTGCTACCTACCCCGGTGTCATCCTGGGGACGGATAAGAATGGCGTATTTTTGAATGTGCTTGATGCAAATCTAGCTGTGAAGTGTACAACTGGGGCACAACTGCTGCCACTGAATGGGTGGGTGTGTGTGGGGCCCAATTTTTGGAAAAAAGGGGAGACTCCGCTTGGAGTAACCCTTGCTTACATTGTTTTTAAAAGAAGCCAAGATGAACAAGTCATGGGTCAGCAAAGACTTTGCTACCTACCCCAGTGTCATCCTGGGGACGGCTAAGAATAGCGTATTTTTGAATGTGCTTGATGCAAATCAAAACATCCTGTTTGCAACTAGGGCCGAAGTGCTGCCACTGATGGGGTGGGTGTCTGTGTGGCCCAATTTTTGGAAAAAAGGGAGACTCCGCTTGGAGTAACCCTTGCTTGCTGTGTTTTTAAAAGAAGCCAAGATGAACAGAGCTGGGATCAGGAAAGACTTTGCTACCTACCCCGGTGTCATCCTGGGGACGGATAAGAATGGCGTATTTTTGAATGTGCTTGATGCAAATCTAGCTGTGAAGTGTACAACTGGGGCACAACTGCTGCCACTGAAGGGGTGGGTGTGTGGGGCCCAATTTTTGGAAAAAAGGGAGACTCCGCTTGGAGTCACCTTGCGGTGTTTTACATGACTTTAGAAGGGCGTGCCATGCCTATATCTGTGTGTCCTCCTCTTTTTCCTTGTCCAGCTGTTTTGTTTTCGCATGAGTACATGTCCTTGTCACTTTCCCATGTGTTTGTGTTGTGTTGTGAGTTGTTTGTCACCTTTTGGACACCTTTGAGGGTGTTTTCTAGGTGTTTTACTGTGTTTGTGATTGCCTGCCATTGTTTCCTATGGGCTCGAGTTCGGTTCGTCGAACGTTCGACGAGCCGAACTCGAGCCAGACCCCCCGTTCGGCGAACCGCCTCGAGCCGAACCGGGACCGGTTCGCTCATCTCTAGTAAAGAGTCTATCAAATTAGAAAAATGACTGTCCAAAAGTAAAGAATAGCAATTAGTCATATGCCACAACAGTACATCAATTCTACCGGCATGTAACAGTGAACAGGAGAAGACGGTAGGCAATTTATTAGAATGATGTACATTTTGTTACTTTACTACATATTCTTCCATCATTGTTTTCCCCCTTTAGTATCCACTCCTCCTTTTACTAAGTGTTGGGCCTCATCTAAATGTCAGTTTTTTTCACGTCCAGAAAAATGGACCAAATTTCATAAATGATCATATTTTTTATCTAATTATCATCCTAATTTCATCAGAGTATAGTATGATTTTCATCAGTTTAACTTTTATATGTAAAAAATAAAAAGAGGTTTCCCCGTATTCCCTTATCTAATAGTTAACGAAAAATAGACAGCACTCGCATGAAGCTTCAAGTGATGTCTGATTTCTCATGGACCCATAGACCTGCACTGCTAACACTTGGATCAATATCAGAGATGTCTCCACAGTTTTTGTATGAACTGATTAGTCCACACAATATCACAGACATGTGAACATCCAAAAATACTGAACTAGATACGAGTGCTATCTTTGAAAAACATGGATAGCACTGGTATGCGGAAAACTGATCTCTAAATAAGCCCTTAGATATATCATCAAATAATAGGAGAGGGTTATACATGCTGATCAGTCTGCAGAAAGCAAGGAAAGTGAGCAGGTCTTCAGAGAGGGCAGATCACACTTTGAGGCCGGAGTCACACTTGCGAGTGACTTGCGAGTGTCTCATATCACATCACCTCGGCACGGCCGCACTCTCCTGACAGGAGCGGGTTAGCGGCATGTATTTCTATGCGGCTGAGATGCTCTTGTCTGGAGGGCGTCAGGCCGTGCCGGGTGATGCGATGTGAGACTCGCACAAGTCACTCGTAAGTGTGACTCTGACTTGAATGGGGTGTTGGTGAATCTCATAGGCTTCAAGGATAGCAGCTGATCAAACTGAAGGAGCCCAGTTAGCAAAAGCTATCCACTCAAGGATATCGGACAACTATTTCCTAAAGATTTGTTGGTAGTAATTGGCCTATGAACATTGCTGTTTTAGCTTGCAGTGCTATAAGGTATAATGACAAAATGATTGGGGTAACTGAAGATCTGTTGACTCGTCTGGACTTCAAATGATGGTATGAATATCTGTTATACATCACTAGAGAAAATAAAAACAAAAATCAAACACATATTAAGAAAAAATGTCTGTGGGAGAAGACAATGACCTAGTTCAGTCATTTCAAAATCTTTAGTGTACGACCGTCGGAGAATTGTTGGTCAGAAAGACATCTAAAATGGACGTCCATCTAAAATGTGTGATCATGCATAGTAAGAACAAGGACTCGCCTGATGTTAAGTAGCTGTATTACAATTTAGAACCTAATTATTCTCTGAAGATTGTATCAGCATGAAGCCATACGCTTACTATATGCTATATGCTATACCACAAATAAAACTTTATTCTCTGTTCAATAAAATTAGCTGACTTTGAATTTATGGCAGAGCGTTAATATCTCTGGAGGTGATGCCATCACGACACACACTCAGGTAATTGTCAGTAATCATTTATTGTCTGTTGATGTCAACTATATACAATAAAATGTGCGTTCTGTGCTTTATTTTTAATTGTGCAATAAAAGATTATGCAAAGAAAGCAAATGCAATAAATTAATGGAGCAGATCTTAACTTGGAGTGAACAAATTAACAACTTGTTTCACTGAAGTAAATTAATTTCCACTTTCAAAGTTTGTGAGAAAAAAAAGAGAAACATTATTTTTTATTGCAGATTGATGAGAACAAAGTTACTACGGCTTTTGTTCTGTGCTGGTGGGTATTTGGAGAGACCATAAAGTCCATGTAAAGTGCATTTGAAAAAGTAAGACAGGTAGGGAAGGTGTCTTCAGACTTCATCGGAGGAATGATCTTTGCTAATGATGGGCAAATACAGTAGTAAAATTCTCAGGTTTAGGTTATTCGTACCAACTACCTAGATACTATTCCAATATTTGCAACGAATAACAAACCTAATGCAAGTCAATAGGGAACCTGAGCATTTTTCTGGGAAATCTTCAAGAAAAACACCAGGGTTCCTTCTTGACTTGCATTAGGTTTGTTATTCGTGATGAAGACTGGAATAGTACTAGAAAAGAAATAGAGATTCCACTCACCCAATCCAACGCAGAGGCTTGTACGTTCAGACGGTGCAGGGAAACAAAGAGATTCGGCCATATAATTCTCAGAGCTCAGTAGTAAAGAATACAGCATCCAATCCAAAAATTTTATTAAAAAAATCCAAAAATTTATCTAAGGTATTAAAAAACACTCCATGTTAAAAACATAATCCTTATAACAATTGCGGAGGACGCATTTTGGACTTTACTATGTCCTTTCTCTAAATCCCTTTAGAGTAAGGACATAAAGTCTGAAACGCATCCTTCGCAATTGCTATAAAGATTATGTTTTTAACTTCTTAAATACATTTTTGAATTTTTTATAAAATTTTCTGGATTGGATGCTGGAATTGTATTAGGTATTAGGTACAAATACTCCGACCCCGAATATTTCTCTATTTGCTCATCACTAATCTTTACACAAGACACTTCCCTATATTCTTAACCCTTGTCTGGTACAATGGGGTCATTTTGACCCCATGCAGATTGGTACAACTAGGGATTTTTTTTAGACAAGGGTTAATGGTGGATGAGCTTGAAATTACTTATGATGAACAATGTTTGCTATGGCTGGTGTCCAGTGAATCACACAGATGTCTCCCAAAAGACTTTTTAAAGAGCCCTAGTGAGAAAGGAGTTCTGCCAAATTACACCAGCTGAATCCTACATTTCTAATGGAACTAGGGATTTCCCTGTGTGCACCATTAAGCAAGATAACTTGATAAAAGTATTTGCTTACTATGGTAAGACAACAACTTGTAATTTCCTAATCTGACAACAGCTTTTAGTATGCCCCTGTCTTGCTTTTCTATCTCAGCAGCATGGATGAATTAGGCTGCTTTCACACATCCGGCTGTAGCAGTGCGGCACAATCCGGCGCTCTGCTGAAAAAAAAACCGTTTTTTTTTTTGCCGCCGGTTTTGTTTTTTCCAGCATTGACTTGCATTGGTGCCACATTGTGCCACATGGGCTTGCGTTCCGTCCGGTTTTTGCCGCATGCGGCAGATTTAGCCGATGTGGCGGCCGGATGGAACGTTCCCTGGCACATTTTTTGCTCCGGCAAAAAAACCGCATTGCGCCGCATCCAGCTTATGCGGCGCATTTTTCAATGCATCCCTATGGATGCCGGACGCGGCGCGATGCGGCAAAAAACGCATCCGGCCGCCTCATGCAGTTTTGTCCACTGCGCATGCTCAGTAGCATGCCCCAAGCGGCAAAAACCGGACGGGCCGCATGTAAAAAACTTATGCAAAGGATGCAGTGTTTTCACCGCATCCGTTGCATAGGTTTCACAGCCGGATTGAGCCGCACGGCTCAAACCGGATGTGTGAAAGCAGCCCCTGAGATGGAGCAAGTAACCATGAAGTAAGTGATTTTGCTCAGTCATAGATATATTATTAAAAATTAAAATAAGCACAATGCCAAGGAGCAAATGTCTCCATCGTGTGATACTCTATGACGAACGACCTAAATAACATGGCCAGTGATTTCTTATTAACTTAGACATTGAACAAGGTATAGATCTGCTACATAGTATCTAAGGAGTACTTTGCACATTACGACATCGCATGCCGATGCTGCGATGTCGAGTGTGATAGTCCCTGCCCCCGTCATATGTGCGATATCTTGTGATAGCTGCCGTAGTGAACATTATCGCTGCGGCAGCTTCACATGCACTCACCTGTCCTGCGACGTCACTCTGGCCGGCGACCCGCCTCCTTCCTAAGGGAGCGGGCCGTGCGGCGTCACAGTGATGTCACACGGCAGGTGGCCAATAGCAACGGAGGGGTGGAGATGAGCAGGATGTAAACATCCTGCCCACCTCCTTCCTTCTCATAACAGCCGGGACACAGGTAGGAGATGTTCCTCGCTCCTGCGGCTTCACACACAGCGCTGTGTGCTGCCGCAGGAACGAGGAACAATATCGTACCTGTCGCTGCACCGGCATTATGGAAATGTCGGAGACTACACCGATGATACGATAATGACGCTTTGCGCTCGTTCATCGTATCAAAAAGGTTTTACACACTACGACATCGCAAGTGACGCCGGATGTGCGTCACTTTCGATTTGACCCCACCGACATCGCACCTGCGAAGTCGTAGTGTGCAAAGCCAGTCTTAGTATCAAATTCTTGGTTAAAAATTACTCTTATAGAACAAATAAATTTGAGGTTATCTTAGATTAAGTTCACATACATTTTCTTAACAAGAATATTAAAATAGATGGCTCAAAAATTCTCAAAAATCATTTTCAATATTTTTTCAATATTTATCCCATTCATGCGATTGGAAAATTCCATCTGTCCTTCACACAGGCAGTTTTTTGAGAGTTTTTTCTCCTGATGAGGTTTGGAATCTGATCTAAGAATGACATTGTCAAGTCAAAATACACCTCAAAAAAACTGTGAGGTTGTAAAATCTGGGACAGATCTGGTAGCTAAGTAGCAATTCCTGGTTGAAAAACACTGATAGAATAAATGGTAAAATTAGGGTTATTTTAGAATACGTTCACTAGGACTTATTTTTAGAAGGACTTGGAAGTGGATCGGCTCCAAAATACTCCTAAAATTCCCTTTAGATACTCTGAATACTTTTCCCATTCAATCTGCTCTTCATTAAGCTTGTTCTTTGCAGATTTTTTTTTTCTGAAAAGGTTTGGAATTTGCTCCATAATTAACACTGTCAATATAAAGGGAAATAAAACACACTGTGGGAAAAAAACATCCCCAAAAACAAAGATGGAGCATTTCCTGAAGTGGACTACTCTTTAACAACTTGAAGGATTCTACCACCACCAAAAGCTTTTCTGAACTTATCCCAATGTGTAGAACTGATTCCGATTTACCTTATTAATTCATTTTGAAATTATTGGATGGGTGTCCCTTTCACTTAGATAAAGCAGAAAGAAGCTGTAGCTCGGGACACCCACTAATTGTGTCACTGTCACTACAATATCCAAACCGTTCTACTAGTAAAAATAGATACAACATTATATATACTTCACCTTTTGTGCCTCCCCTATTTCCTCACAGACTGTAAGCTTACGAGCAGGACCCTCACTGCTCTTGGCATCTGAATTTTGTTATTTGTATTGTCTCATATTGTCTGAATATGTCCCTTCTGAATTGTAAAGTGCTGTGGAATATGTTGACGCTATATGAATAAAATATATATATATGGCCACTCCACACAGCCACCATACCCAATGACTTGTAGGAAGGTCTCCATGAGGACGCTTCACGTCCGCAGCCTTGTGAGTTTTACACATTCTAATCATAGCATTTCTGTATACAAGGTGTCGATTCGTATTGAATTGTTGATGCCCTACAGCTTTGTAATTCACTTTTTTTCTCTACCTCACACCGTTTTCGAGATAAAAATGCTAACTCCGTTGTTTTCCACCAGGTGGCGCTATAGGTGGTTTCATTGCATAGGGCATGGCTGCTTTACTATACCTATACACCAGTTCTATGCCTATAGCTGTTGCCATTCTCAATTTAATGGCGGTGGACAGGATATGGGTGGACACACTGTGTGTGTGTATATATATATATATATATATATATATATATGTATATATATATATATATATATATATATAAATACACACATCTTCCATGTTTTAAATGGAATTTTTCAGCAGTGTTTTGTGATGTAATTTTTTTACATAGGTTTTGTGACGTAATAGCGACCTCCCCAGCAACATTGCAGTGTGTGACACACATCAGTGACCTGGCCCCCGCTGTGAGGTTGCTGATCGCTACAAATCTTTCAGGAACATTTTTTGGTCCTTTGTTTCCCGCTGTGCAGCATGCATCGGTGTGTTTGACACCGTTACAACGACATCATTAGTGACTTAGAACCCAGCGTTCCCTTTCAAATCGCTGCTGTGACACGTCCCCAAAGACCAGCGAGGTCGTTCTGCAGGTCTGTATCGCTGCTGCGTCGTTGGCCAGATCTGTCTGTTTGACAGCTCACTAGAGACTGTTTAGAGACTTTCCAGCGATCCCAGCCAGGTTGGGATTGCTGGTGGGATTGCTAAAAAGTCTCAGTGTGTAAAGGGACCTTAGGTGTCTTGTTCCTCCTAGTTAACTGCTCTGTGTCACCACTGATTAGCAGCTATCTGTCAATGCACAGTGTACACAGAAAGCTGTTAATAGTGTGGGTGAGGCTAGCTTTCTCAGCACTACTAGATCTGCAGTAGAGAAAACATTGATTGTATTACAATTACAGCAAGCAGACTAGCAAGTAACAGATTGCAGGAATCAGGTTCTCAGCCCTACATTTTGCTGTTCTCAGATGACATATCATAAACCTAGTGGCAGACTCCCTTTAAACTTAAGGTGGCTTTACACACTGCAACATCGCAAACAACATCGCTGTAACGTCACCAGTTTTGTGACGTCATAGCGACCTCCCCAGCGACATTGCAGTGTGTGAAACATCAGCGACCTGGCCCCTGCTGTGAAGTTGTGATTGCTACAAATCGTTCAGGACCATTCTTTGGTCCTTTGTTTCCCACTGTGCAGCAAAGTCTCAGTGTGTAAAGGGGACTTTACAGCGACTTCGTTAGCGACTTCCCTTTGAAAAAGTTGCTTTACAACGTCCCCAATGACTAGCTAGGTCGTTCTGCAGGTCCGGATCGCTGTTGCGTGGTTGGCCAGGTTTTCCTGTTTGACAGCTCACCAGAGACTTTGTAGCGATCCCGGCCAGGTTGGGATCGCTGGTGGGATCGCTAGAAAGTTTCAGTGTGTAAAGGGGCCTTTAGGCATAAGCAGCAATTCCCAAACTTATTATTAGATCTTCTTAGCTTCCGGACATTTGAGCATTGTAATCCAAGGTTATTATCAGAACACTCGCCTGGTTAAGATGGGCTTTCATGATAATGCCATTATATACTTATGCATTATCTAACATAATCTTTAAATTCGCAGATAAGGTGGTATGTCGCTTTAACTCTGCAGCTTTCAGAATTATTGTTGATTTTGCAATTCCTTTAGCAAGAATAGGAAATTATTGTAGAGGTTCGGAAGACAAACTTTTTAATTTATTAAAGAGAAGAGGACATCTCTTCCCCGGAATGTCTTGCCTGGCAGGAACATTCATTCATCTTAGTTTCCACTTTACACTAGCAGTCCTACATATTACTTCTTAGAAGCTTACAAAATCTGAATGCAGTCCCATGTGTTAAGCATATCACAGAAGGGATGAAAGGTTTATCCTGCACAAACTTCTCAAAATGAGCTCCTTGGCCTCGCTAACCTCTCGCCCTCTAGCTGCGCATGTCTGAGCTGTTCTGCGCTAATTAGCTTTTTCTAACAAGGAATAAAAAGTCAGAGCCAGCATGGGGGTACATGGGTAGGAGAAAATAACGGTAATGAAAGGATTTCTTCTCATTCCCTCTAGCAAATATGAAGCTGCTCATTTATCTGAAGCACTGAATAAAAATACATCCGAGTTTAAGTTTGAGAATGGGGGAAAACCTGAATAAGTCAATATACGCGCAATGCGATACAAAAGCAGGAATTGTGGGGGAAGAAAATCCCCACGGTGGTCATTGTAAGATTACGTAGATCACTTCAAGGATCTTCTCAAAGGCAGCTAAATATGTGTCCATATAATCATTTCTATAAAGGTAAGAATATATTAATGTTCTTCTTACTGTGGTCAATTAAATTAATTCCAGCATATCCGAATTAGATCAGTATGCGATTCATTACAGCACAGGTGTTCATTACAAAGACGCCCTGATGAGCGAAAAAGACCAGAACCATCATTTACTGAACGCAGAGAACAGAGCTAACTTCTAATAAATGTTCCCTCGGCTCGGCTATTTAGCTATAGAGCTCAACCCAAAATGAAGGCACTTGTTTGAGCTAATGATAGCAAAGCAGAGGTGTTTTATTAATAATGGATGGCCGCCTTGTGCTCCTCTGTTAGGATGGGGCTACAAGGCGGCTTTGGCCACAACACGGATGCTGCAGCCAAAAACCTTTCTTTCCTGCAGCAGGTGATTGCGACCCACAAGTTACAAGCTGTCACAAAAATGTGGAACCAGTTGGATCTTTTGTACTTTTTTGTAGCAGTACTTTACAAGTTTCAATGCCACCCCATTCACCTGCATTATGTTGTAATGTAGCAGTGGTGTATTAAGTAATATTTTAGTGATGGGTGAATAGTAAGTATTCATGTTTGGATTTTTCTTAACGAGTCCCAGAGTACTATTCCAGTATTCATCACTAATTACAAACCTAATGCAAGGCAAGGCCACCTTCACACATCAGTGATTCTGGTACATATGTTGCAGTTTTTATATGTACCAGAATCACGGATATACACACACCCATTAAAATCAATGGGACTGCGCACACATCAGTGATTTCTCATTGACGTGTTTAAGTGCGTTGCACACGCGTGTCCGTGTGTTCTGCACAGAGACAAGTCCTTTTTTTTCTGGCATCACTGATGTCCCATGGACCACACAATGGTGTGATCCGTGAAACATGTACAAGAAAAACACGTACATTGAAAATGAAAAGCTTTTTAAACTTACCCGTCTCCAGCGCTGCTGTCTTCAGCCGCTGCTGTCTCCTGCTTCCAGGCCGGCTAATTATGCTCATACATATGCACTGCACCGCCGACCCAGAAGTAGCTGCAGAGGGGAGACAGCAGCGGCCGGACACAGCATCAGGGGAGAATTCAGCACCACACATAGCAGCGGTGTGGACAGGTGAGTATAAGTGCCTGAGCTATGTGTATTATCATGGGTAGCACACGGAGATCCCACGTGTGCCTATATAACGGAACATGGAGGGACATACGCATTTTAATCACGTCAGTGAAAAACGTGTGTGTTTTTCACTGACGTGTGAAGGGGGCCTAATTGTGATGAATACTGCAATAGTACTCGGTATTCGGTAAGCATTATCCTAACACGAATAGTTATTATTTGCCGATCTTTACACATAACCTATGTAAATTTATAGCACCAGCCTAAAGGGTACAAATATATGTATCTGAAGATATATCATATGCGCAGAACAAATCAAACATTACAAAGTACATCCAGTTTGGCATTAGTAATGTCACTGCAGGGAAAGTGAATTTCATGGCCTTTTCCTTGGATAAGTTATTTGTTGCAGTGACATATATTTCTCTTATTTGTGTGCTGTGACATCTTTAATTAAACTTTCCCTGGCACTGTGTACTTTCTGTGCTTTGATGGTTGTGTACACTGTCACACTGCTGTGTGTATTATCTCATTGTAAAAAGAATTAAAGGCACCCTGCCAGCTATTACTGTCCTACAGCATAAAGTACTACAGACATGCTTATGTGGCGCCCCTGACCTGGTCAGGCGCCACTGAGTACTGCACCCATGCTGGGGACAGTACAATACAGGTAATCCAGAAGGCTGACAGGGGTGTGGAACACAGGCGCATAGTGACCAGGTCTCACACATGTACCCATGAGAGGACCCCTGGGGATCCCAGGAGGGGGCAAAGCCTATACCTCCACTGGAATAGTGGCAGGGGGTTAAAAGCCTCCATCTCCTCTCAAGGGGTGTGGTGGAGAGTCTGGTTGCTAGGTGGCGTAGGCAAGAACAGGAGAGGAGGAGCAGTGAGTCAGTTAGAGCTGAACTCCAGAGGGCTCAGTGAGGAGCAGACCTGTGGGGCTGATGCTGTCTAACAGCGCCCGCGCAGTGACTACAGACGGGGGAGAACGGTCAACTAGGAGTGCTGCCTGAAAGCCAGCTTCAGCTAGAGAGTGCACGGAGTGGGAAGTAAGGAGACTTCTAGAGAGCACCAGGCCCAACCGGGCGGCAGATCCCGAAGCGAGGATAGATTCACCTTTCCCTGCTAAACCTGCCGGTGTGGGGCTCTTACAGCCCACACCACAACAACCAAAAGCCGCAGCCACGTAACCGCAAGTAGGGCCCATAGGTCACAGGAGGCAAGAGGCTGGAGTGGCCTGGCCCGGGGAACAAGCACACGGCAAAACAAGAAGGGGAGAGAGGCTTGGAGCATCTTCCCTGGGTGACCCCCATAGGGACTCAAAGGCGGGGTCACCCCAAACCACCAAGGGCTAAGGAAGGCGAGTTTGTAGTCACCCTCATACAGTCAGCCGGAAGGATACCTGGTTCCCACCTGGTTCATCCCAGCTACGCCCGGGTTACTCACCCTGCCACCTGAAGTGAGTAAAAACCCTGAAAGACACTCTGCCTGTGTGTGGTCATTCTGCGACTTGTGGTACTACAGCTTTACAAAGGGCCCTGGGGCTTGCCTCACTCTCAGGAGGCTACTACACCCGACTGCACCCACCATCAGCCCCAGGCGTCCTCTAACCTGCAGTGGCGGTCCCCTCTGACCGCAAATACTGAGAGTGGCGTCACGATCAAAAACTGAAGATTCCCTACCTGTGACCAGCACCAGCTACGTGGAGTCCCTGAAGGTATGCACTGATACAACACCTGCGGGGCTTTACATCTGGCGTCACGAACAGGATAAGGACTAGACCTGTTCAGACAGGTGACCATGTGCCTGGGCGGTCCGCTTGAAAAATTGGAAGCGCCGCCATATTGCCACCATGAAAAGCGCGCTGAAAAACAACAGCAGCCCGCGCTGGAAGAAGTTACCGCCCACGAAGAGGTGTGGCTACCCAGAGATCCCCTGCAGAGTTCTGACCTTGCCAGCTATGAGAGTGGAAGCGTCGAGAGACGGCGGGAAGGAAAGGAAGCCACAAGCCTGCTGCTGGGAGAGGAGCTGCTGAAAGAGGCAGAGCAGAAACTGGACAGCTTGTTACAGGAGGCAGCGAAGAGTCCACTGCTGGGAGACCGTGCAGAAGACGGCGCAGAAGAAATGGCGTCTGACCGCAGGAACCCAGAACCAGGCTCCGCTGCCTGGTGGTACCGAGAGCTGGCCCAGTTTTGCAACCGGCTGGAGACCCGGGTCGTGGAGCAGATTCGGGAGGAACGGATGGAACTGCAGGAGATGACCGCGGCGGTTCGGGCCTATGAAGGGAGAGCTGCGCGCCGGGTGTCAGGCGGGACGGCGACGACGCAGACCCCAGTGCTACCAACAACGGGTGAGTCGAATGATGCCCCGGCCCGCGCAAGTGCCCCGACCCCTGCTGCCACGTCCGCGGTCCCTGAAGAGGCGTCCGGTGCGGCGACGCTGAAGCAGGCCGCAGCCACGCCAGGTGCGGCCCTCCAAGCCCCAGCGGCTGCAGCGATGCCCTGCTCGGCCCACCAAGACCCAGTCCCTGCAGCGATGCCCTGCCCGGCCCGCCAGGACCAGGCCGCCGCCATCCTGGGCGCGGCCCGCCAAGACCAGGCCGCCGCCATACAGGGCGCGGCCCGCCAAGCCCAGACTGCTGCAGCGACGTCCAGCCCAGCCTGCACAGAGCCCCCTGCAACAGCGACACTGATCCAGGCCGCCGCCATGCCAGGCGCGGCCCGCCAAGACCAGGCCGCCG